>NC_143052.1:28185000-28336515 GCF_052426305.1 Pelodiscus sinensis | reverse complement strand
ATGGACCTGATCCAAACTTGCCACAGTCAGGGGAGAGGTGGCCCAGCCCCAACCAAGCTCTGGCATGGACCTGCCACAGCCAGGGGGCAGGCACCCCTCCCCCGTCCCAGCTCGTTGGAGCTGCCATGACCACGGAAAGACACACTTCTCATCTCGCTCCAAGCTGCTGTGGTGAAAGATGATGGGGGGTAATCCTCTCTCCTCCGGAGAATCTGCACCCCCAGGTCCTGCCCAGAGCCTGCACCTCCAGCCAGAGCCCCAACCCTCCGCCTCAGCCCCGAGTCCCTTCCCACATCATGAACCTCTCATCCCTGGCTCCACCTCAGAGCCCACATCTCTAGCCAGTGTCATCAGTCCCTCATACTCTAATCTTCTAGCGCCCCGGTCCTGTGCCCCCTTCCACACTCTGAACCCCTCAGCTCCACGTCCGCCACACATCATCCATGCATGCAAAGAATTTTGTTATATACACCAATATAGACAGGATGAGTCATTCATCACCTCTATACTGGTGGACACAACAAACTTAATTCTGTACATGGACATGAAAAATTAGCGGGAAACTTGCACTGTGGACTTTGGAACAACCTGGATCCAGGAGCAGAAGTGATGGCAAGGAAACATCACTAGAAGAAGGCACACTGGCCAGCAGAGCTAATCTCCAGGACAGCCAGCAGGAAGCACTATTATAGTGAGTTGCACCCTGTCTCAGAGATATCAGTTATTTTTAAAAAACCCACTATGCAATTTAAGTAATGTGTAGCTCAGGGTTTCACACTTCCCATCAGACATATGACACAGACATAGTGTTTAGGCAACAAACTTCAAGCCACCGTACATTTCCTAAAACATGAATGAACTAGCGTACGTAGACAGCAATGGCATTAAAAAACTTAATCACATCCCCTACTCAGAACTATTAAAAGAGATCAATGTTTGCCAAGTCCAAACCTTTAAACCAAATTTAAATTTAAATTTGAAGTTTAATATCCAAGCCATTTGAGTTAACTGTTCAACAACAAAGGCGAGTGCTCAAAGAGAGAGATGCCTCATTTGTGGAGTTTCCCCAATGCATAAAAAAAAAATCACACCATAAGAGGTTGCAGAAAAAATAGACACGCTTTGGCAAAACTGGCTAGCAGATGTTACAAATAGACTTACGATTTATAGTTAATTAATTCTGTAAGTATAAGTCAAATTATAGTTTCTCCTGGCAACTGCTAAATTTACTCATGAAAGAATATGTTGGTACAAAAATTGAGATTAAGACCTTAGTAGTTACAGATGCTGAAATAAATTAGAGAGCAAATGAGAAATATTTAACAAGTGCTGATAATAGCCATCTGCTCCACAATGTTTTTTAAACACAGTCTACATATGAAAATGCTAAGCATACAAATTTTATTTAATCAATATTAATTGTTTTGCTTCATTTGCCTCAAATGGTAATATACAACCATTTGCATAAAACGATTTAAAGATTATTTCCTAGTACTGTAGCTTCTTTGAGCATCTCTATTCTGTGCTGAAATGCTACTGTGTTTTCTGGTATATTGTAAGTTAATGGTAAAAGTGACATTCATAAGGAGAAAAGTAGTATAAGCTAATGGTATAAGCTAAATGATCAAAAGCATGACTCAAAGACTATGCATCACCTTGTTGCCCCTTACTTGAAGCAAGAGATAGTCTTGACTCCAGTAGCTGGAGGTTAGCTCCCTCACACCACCAGCCTAGCACCCACTTTCCTCCAGGCTATGCCAGACCAGTCTTTGCCTTGCAGGCTAAAAAGGTGCATACCAGTCCAAGATCCCTTGAAGCTTTCCTCTGTGATACCCAGCCTTTGACACTGTTTACTCTCAGAAATCCCAGATCCTGTTTCCCAATTTACCAGCAGTGTACTCCAGTTTAACCTTAAGTCACTTACAAACTAAAGGCTTTTCTAAGAAAGAACAGAGATTTTACTAACAATAAGAGAATGGTGGAAACAAATGGTTAGAATATAAAACACGAAATTACTGCCTGCATTTATTGACAACTATCTTTCCTCACTAATGAAGTAGGTTTTCCACCCCCACAAAGTTCAGTCTGTTGCAGTGCTGGCTGGCTTTCTAGGAATCAGGTTCCAATCTTTCATCAAACAATCCCTCTCGACAAGATGTCCCCTCAGTGAATGTATCCAGAGTCTTTCTTGACCCTGAGATATATTGAATCAGGCTTTTATCTTTAGTCAGACAGGATGAGCCCATCACTGTCATATCATTCCTTTCCCCTTCCAAGTACGTTTGATTAGGGACGTGAAGGACTAGTCACTTCCTCCCCGCCTTTGCTGCAGCTAGAGGCAGCAATGGGGGAGGGGGAGAGAGGGCTATTTCACAGCAGCAGCACCACAGGGAACCTGGGGTCAGCTACTCTGTGCGGCTCTGCCACTTTGAAATGCCATGGGGAGTCCAGTGTCGAGCTCCTCGCGGCATTTCAAAGCAGCAGCGCCGCTTGGAGCCTGGGATCAGCTGGGGACTCCCCAACTGACCCCGAACATACAGCGCTACCGCTTTGAAATGTCGCAGGGAGCCCGACATTGGGCTCCTAGCGCATTTCAAAGCAGCAGCGCCACACAGAATCCAGGGTCAGCGGGAGAGTCCCCAGCTTACCTCAGGCTTCAGCACTTTCGCCTCTGAAGTGTAGCAGCAGCCTTAGAGCTGTTGCTACTCTTCAAAGGCGGAGGCACCCTATCAGCTAATCAAATTGTTGATGCAAAAATGCATAACTATTCGATTAGTCAGTCAGGGTATATCTACACTACAAAGTTAATTCAAACCAACAAACGTTAGTTCGAATTAACTTTAATAGGCGCTACACATACAAACCGCTGGTTCGAACTTAATTCGAACTAGCGGAGCGCTTAATTCGAACTACGTAAACCTCATTCTATGAGGACTAATGCCTAATTCTAATTAAGTAGTTCGAATTAAGGGCTGTGTAGCCACTTAATTCGAACTAGTGGGAAGCTAGCCCTCCCCAGCTTGCCCTGGTGGCCACTCTGGGCACCACCAGGGAAACTTGTCTGCCCCCCTCCCGGCCCCGGAGCCCTTAAAGGGCCACGGTCTGGCTACGGTGCCCGTGCCAGGTGCAAGCCTGCCAGAACCCAGCCAGCAGACCCTGCACCTGGCACGGCACGAACCAGCCACCCGCTGCCACCCAGCCCTCCGCCTCTTCCCGGGACTAGGCTGGCGGCTCCCAGGAGCCTGCCCGGCACCGCAAGAGGCGGGCACCCGCCTAGTCTAGTGTGGAGATCATGGACCTCATCGAGGTTTGGGGGGAAGCCTCCAACGTCCACGATCTCCGCACTAGGCACAGGAAAGTGGCCGTCTAGGGCAGGATAGCTGCCAGCCTGGCCACCCAGAAGCAGGTTTGCATGAAAATCAAGGTGGTCCAGTGAGACCCTCGACCCTGAGCTTAGAACATAAGAACATAAGAATAGCCGTCCTGGGTCAGACCAAAGGTCCATCTAGCCCAGTAGCCTGTCTGCCGACAGCGGCCAACATTAGGTACCCTGGAGGGGATGGACCGAAGACAATGACCAAGCCATTTGTCTCGTGCCATCCATCTCCAGTCTTCCACAAACAGAGGCCAGGGACACCATTTCTACCCCCTGGCAAATACCGCTCCATGGACCCAACCTCCATGAATTTATCTAACTTCTCTTTAAACTCTGTTCTAGTTCTAGCCTTCACAGCCTCCTGCAGGAAGGAGTTCCACAGGTTGACTATTTGCTTTGTGAAGAAAAACTTTCTGCTATTAGTTTGAAGCCTGCTACCCATTCATTTCATCTGGTGTCCTCTAGTCCTTCTTTTATGGGAACTAATGAAGAACTTTTCTTTAAGCACCCTCTCCACACCACTCATGGTTTAATAGACCTCCATCTTTTCCTCCCTTAGTCTCCTCTTTTCTAAGCTGAAAAGTCCCAGTCTCTTTAGCCTCTCTTCATATGGGACCTGTTCCAAACCCCTGATCATTTTAGTTGCCCTCCCATCTCCCATCCTCTGTCTTCCCCTCTCCCACCTCCTTTTCCCAGTCTCCCCGAGTTTTGTTAAATAAAGAGAGTTTCTATTTTTGACCACACGTATACTTTATTTTGTACATCAGGAAGGGGGGCTAGGGAGGGGTAAGTGGAAGGAGGTGAGGGAGGAATGGGGTACGAGCCCCCAATGAGGAGGACTGGAGTGGCTCTGCGGGCTCCTCGGGGTGGAAACTCTCCTGCAGCTCCCCAATTGACCCCCCCCCCCCGGATGGCAGCCTGCGGCAAGTGCAGCCGGGCTGATGGCCGAGTGCTGTGATGTGCCGAGTGTGGGCACTCAGGGCACTCCAAGCCAGGACTGCTTTGCAAGCGGGGAACCCTGAGAACTGTCTGTCCAGGGTGGGGGTCGGGTCCCTTTAAGCACAGCCCTCGGCTAGCCTGAGACAGCAGCTCCACGCTCTAAGTCCTAATCTGATGGCCTGTCGGCACTGCTTCCGGCCATCCTTAACTTCGGTTCAGGGTCCACTCAATGTGGACATGCTAGTTCAAATTAGCAAAATGCTAATTCGAACTAGTTTTTAGGTCTAGATGCACTAGTTCGAATTAGCTTAGTTCGAATTAACTAATTCGAATTAAGTTAGTTCGAATTAGTGCTGTAGTGTAGACATACCCTCACACAATACTTAACATCCTTACATTTGATGTTTTCAGTTAGTCTTTCATGGTGACCATAAGGGTGTGATTTTCAATATAGTTACTAGGGCCGTTAACAGGTAACCAGTTAACCCGTAAGCATTACCCTTAGTGGGTGATGCTTACTGGTAACTGGTTAACCAGCAGCCTCAAGGGGTGCTCCAGCCTACAGGGGCCCACTACATTGCACTATGGGCGGGGGGGGGGGGGTTGCTACAGCTCACCTGGGTACCTGCAGCATTCCAGTTAACCAGTTATGTTAAAGTTTAACATTCCATTTAATCAGTTAACTTTTTAACTGGGATTTTACATCCCTAATAGTTACATTATTCCTTAACTAGTACTGGTACACATCTCACAGTGCTTATGAGTATCAATAAGTTACAAGTTTTCAGTAAAGACCTCACATGCTATGCTTCATGGATAACTATCATGAAAATAATGTATTAGGTGTTGTGAGTTTACCAAATCTAAGCCAGAAGTTGACTGTTAAGATAAGTGAACTCTTTGCCTGTTGGCATCAATGAATCTCTGTCACATAGATGGTCTGAATGTTAAATATAATGGAAGCAAACTGAGAGGTTTCTAACATGGAAAACTGCATAGTTAGCATGAGAGAACTGAGAATATGCCAGAGAAAAATAATGTCATGTGTTCTATCTACTACAATTTAACATTCATTAAAATCATCCACAGTATCCACTAAGGAGATCTTGGTAAATTTGTTAGATGTTATATTAATATTTGGATTTGGTTCTGATTTTGTTCTGGTTCATTTGCAAACTAATGCTTATGGACAATCACAAACCATATTTATTCTTAGTTTGAAGAATGTATCCTACAAAGTCTTGTCTCGAAAGCAGTTAGCTCTGATCTTGCTTAACAGAATGTATTAACTTCTTAGGGTATGTCTACACTACCTTCCTAATTCGAAATAGGAGGGTAATGTAGGCATACCGCAATTGCAAATGAAGCCCGGGATTTGAATTTCCCGGGCTTCATTTGCATAAGCGGGGCGCCGCCATTTTTAAATCCCCGCTCGTTCGAACCCCGTGCCGCGCGGCTACACGGGGCACGAACTAGGTAGCCTCATTCCATGAGGAGTAACGGTAATTCGAACTAGGAAGCCTAGTTCGAACTACCTAGTTCGTGCCCCGTGTAGCCGCGCAGCACGGGGTTCGAACGAGCGGGGATATAAAAATGGCGGCGCCCGGCTTATGCAAATGAAGCCCGGGAAATTCAAATCCCGGGCTTCATTTGCAATTGCGGTATGCCTACATTACCCTCCTATTTCGAATTAGGAGGGTAGTGTAGACATACCCTCAGTTATTAAACTTGCCTTCCATGCCTATACTTCATTAATTTTGTTGACATCTGATTCAAATTTATGTCACCAGATTGTTATCAAATTGGTTTATCAAAACTGTTCAAATACTTACTAAAGTATGAAATTGTCAAATTTGATTAAATAATTGATCTGTCAAGCTCTGTTTCACATGTCACAACTAGAAAGATGGCAACCAAAAATGCTAAAGTATGTTCTCTTACTTCAGACAGGCGAGAACAGGATATCGATTCACCAATAATTTAGCACAGTTACCTCACTGACTGATGATATATTTCAATTGGAAAGTGGAAGGCAGTTTGGGTGAAAATGATCAAATTCATGATTGTACATGGGGTCAACATCAAAGTAAAGGCAATGGATTTCAGGAAGGCAGATTTTAGCAAACTCAGGGATTTGGTAGGTAAGATCCCCTGGGAAACAAGTCTAAAGGAAAACCAGTTCAAGAGAATTGGCAGTTTTTAACAGCGTAAGAGCATACAATCCCACTGTGTAGGAAAGACAGGAAATATGGCAAGAAACCACCCTAACTTAGCCAGGAGCTTGTCAATTATCTAAAAATCAAAAAGAGTCCTACAAAAAGTGGAAACTAGGTCAAATTACAAAGGATGAATATAAACAAATAACATAAGCATGTAGGGAGAAAATTAGAAAGGTCATGACACAACGAGATCAAACTAGCTAGAGACATAAAGGGTAACAAAAAAAATCTACAAATACATTAGAAGCATTAGGAAGACCAAAGACAGGGTAGGCTCATCACTCAGGCTGTGTCCAGACTCAGGGGTTTTTTCGAAAAAAGTAGCCTTTTTTCGAAAAAACTTCACCTGCGTCTAGACTGCAGCCGCGTTCTTTCGAAATTAAATCGAAAGAATGCGGCTTTTCTTTCGACGGTGGTAAACCTATTTCCACGAGGAAGAACGCCTTCCTTCGAAAGTGCTCTTTCGAAAGAAGGCGTTCTTGAAAGCAAACAGGCTTTTTAGAAAGAGAGCATCCAGACTCACTGGGTGCTTTCTTTCGAAAAACGGCTTGCTTTTTCGAAATTCCGCGTGCAGTCTAGACGCTCTCTTTCGAAAGAGGCTCTTTAGAAAGTATCTTTCGAAAGAGCCTCTTTCGAAAGAGGCTTGCAGTCTAGACATAGCCTCAGTATGTGTGTGCTGTGGAGGGAAGGGGTGGGTTATAGCAGAAAATGTGGACATGGCAGGACGCTTAATGACTTCTTTGTTTCAATTTTCACCAAAAAGATTGGTGACAACTGGATACCTGTCATAGTGAATATCTATGAAAATGAGATAGGAACAGAGACTAAAATAGGAAAAGAAAAAGTTAAAAATTACTTAGACAAAATTACATGTCTTCAGATTACCAGGGCCTTATGAAATGTATCCTAGAACATTTAAGAGGCTCTCTCAGGATAAATCTGGGCCATTAGCAATTTGAAAAATCATGGAAGATGGGACAGAGTTCAGAAGACTGGGAAAGGGCAAATATGATGTCAATTTATAAAAAGAGAGAAAGGGACAACACAGGGAATTACAGACCAATCAACTTAACTTCTGTACCCAGAAAGATAATGGAGCAAATAATCAAGGAATTTGCAAACATATAGAATTCAATAAGGTGACAAGTAACAGTCAGCCTGGATGTGTCAAAAACAAATCTTGTCAAACCAACTTCATAGCTTTCTTTGCCAGGGTAACAAGCTTTATGGATAGGTGGAAGCAGTAGACATGGTATATTTTGACTTCAGTAAAGATTTTGATACGGTTTTGCTTGACCTTCCAATAAACAATTTAGGGAAATGCAACCTAGATGGAACTACTATAAGATGCAAAACTGATTGGAAAACCTTTTCCAGAGAGTAGTTATCATGGTCCACTATCATGCTGAAAGGACATAAAGAGGGGGTCTTGTGTGGATCAGTTCTGGGTCTGGTTCTGTACAATAACTTCATCAATGATTTAGATAGTGGCATAGAGAGTATACTTACAGGCTGCGTCTACAGTGGCAGCTTCTTGTGCAAGAACTGTTTTGCGGAAGAGTCTTCCACAAGAGCGCGTCTACATTGGCATGTGCTTTTGTGCAAGAGATGTGCTTTTGTGCAAGAGCATCCATGGCAGTGTGGACTCTCTCATGCGGAAGAAAGCTCTGATGGCCATTTTAACCATAGGGGCATCTTGCACCAGAAATTCATGTTGCCTGTCTACACTGCCCTCTTGTGGAAGAGCTCTTGCACAAGAGGGCTTATTCCTCGTGGGGAGAGGAATAACTCTTCCAGAAGAAGCCCTTTTTTACAACGCTATTCTGTAAGTTTACTTGTGCAAGAACGTGCGTGCAGTGTAGACAGCAGGCAAGATTTTGCGCAAGAACAGCTGTTCTTGTGCAAGAAGCTGCTGGTGTAGACATAGCCATACAGTTTGCTGATGATGCAAAGCTGGGAGAGGTTGCAAGTGTTTTGGTGGATAAGATTAAAATTCTAAATCATCTGGAAAAAACAGAGAAATGGTCTGAAGTGAATAGAATGAAATTCAACACGGACAAATGCCAAGCACTCCACTTAGAAAGAAATAATCAGTTGCACATATACACAATGGGTAATGACTACTTATTAGGGATGTAAAATCCCGTTTAATCAGTCTACCAGTTTAACATTAAGTTTAACTGGTTAACAGATTAAACAAGATCTAGGGCTGGGGATTCATCAGCCCCCAGCCCACAACTTTGCCGGAGACTCCGATTACTAAGGGGGCTGCCTGCTCTGCCACCTGCCTCCCTCCCAGCCCTGTGTGGCAGGGGGACTCTCAGGGCTGCCACCTGACCCTGCATGGCAAGGGGGCTTAGTGGGGCTAGAGCAGCCCTCCACCCATGGCAGGCCGCAGGCAGGGGGGCTGCACCCAGGTGCTGGTTAATCATTACCCAGCTTACTGGGTAATTAATTGACTGATGACATCCCTACTACAGTAAACTTCCGATAATCCGGCACCTTTAGGACCCAGGGGGTGCCGGATTATCAGATATGCCGAACTATCAGAAGGGGGGGGCTATGAGGGGTCTGGAGTGGGGTGGGAGGGGATGCCACCCCAGACCTCTCATAGCCCCCCCTTACGATAGTCCCGCTCTGCCCCAGGCGTCCCTGATTCAGCCGCTGCTGGTCAGTTTCAGCAGCAGCTGAATCGGGGATGCCTGCAATAGAGCAGCTGGGGTGCTGCCGAGTTGGTCCCGCAGCGCCAAAGGACGGTGCTACGGGACCAACCCGGCAGGACCCCAGCTTCTCTGCCCCAGGGGTCCCTGATTTAGCTGCTGCTGAAACAGATCAGCGGCTGATTCCAGGAAGCCCGGGGCAGAGCTGCTCTGCCCGGGGCTTCCTGGAGTCAGCCGCTGATCTGTTTCAGCAGCGGCTGACTTGGGGACCCCTGGGGCAGAGCAGCTGAGGTCCTGCCTGGTTGGTCCCTCAGCGCCGAGGGGCGGTACTACCAGACCTACCCCGCAGCACCCCAGCTGCTCTGCCCCAGGCATCCGGATTCAGCCTGCTGGTGAAACTGACGCTGCTGGTCAGTTTTAGCAGTGGCTGAATCCCGTGGCCTGGGGCAAAGCAGCTGGGGTGCTGCCGGGTTGGTCCCGTAGCGCCGCCCCTCGGCGCTGCGGGACCAACCCGGCAGCACCCTAGCTGCTCTGCCCCAGGGGTCCCCAAGTCAGCCACTGCTGAAACAGATCAGCGGCTGACTCCAGGAAGCCCCAGGCAGAACAGCTCTGCCCCGGGCTTCCTGGAATCAGCCACTGATCTGTTTCAGCAGCGGCTGAATCGGGGACCCCTGGGGCAGAGCAGCTGGGGTCCTGCCGGGTTGGTCCCGCAGCCCCGAGGGGCAGCGCTACGAGACCAACCCAGCAGCACCCCAGCTGCTCTGCCCCCGGCTTCCCCGATTCAGCTGCTGGTCAGTTTCAGCAGCAGCTGAATGGGGGAAGCCTGTCCAGCTGCCCCAGCACTTCCGGGTTCCTGATGGTGCCAAACCATCAGGAGTCCCGGAGCATTGGATGCCGGACTAATGGAGTTTTACTGTACCTAGGAAGGAATATTGCAGACTAAAGGTAATAGTGGGCCACAAGCTACACATTAACAGTGTCACACTATTGGGAAAAAGCCCATCATTTTGGGATGTACAGGTTGGACTTCCCTGGTCTGGCACCATCAGGACCTAACTAGTCCCAAACAAGAGACTTTGCTGGACAAGGGCAGGTCTCCTCCCACAAGCCCCCAAGCCCAAGCTGCCAGCAGGCTGCCCCAGCAGGCACCCTTCCTCACTCTCCCTCCCGACCTTGCTGGGCTGCATGCCTAGCTGCTGCCAGTTCCCTGGGCATCACAGATTCTGGATCCAGCCATGGGGCTCTGGCCCCACTTGCTGTGGACGTCTGCAGGGCTCTGGGAGGCTCCATGTCCCAGGGGCTGCCATGGGACTCTGGTTAGACAAACACCTATCTGGAATAATACCTAGTCTTGCCATAAGTGCAGGAGACTGGACTACATGACCTCCTGAGATCCTTTTCAGTCCTGTGATTCTATGATAGACATGGATGCACCCAAATATCTTTGAGTCAGGGCATGAATTCTCATATTAAAACACTTTGGTACACAATTCAGACCTTGAAGCATCGAATGAGTCCCGGAAAGAATTAAATTAGCATCACCAGCCCATTAATAAGCTCATCACTCTCCTATTCCCAGACATCAGAATTTGATTTGCCTAATATACAACAGTTGTTCCTTCTACCTGAGCTCTAGGCATGGCATGTACAGATACTTTTGTACATCAATATTAATTCATCGCTTGTTCCATACATTTTCTTCTTCTGCCTTTATAATGAAAATGAAAATGTTGCATAAAAAGCCTCTGCCAGAGCCTGTTTGATTTTACACAGGGATTTTCTGGAAATACACTAACTGTAAGGTCTAAGGTTTTAAACTGCAACTCATTGTAATCTTTGTCAATTGCTGTAATCCTTGTAAAACCTTGCAATTTTGTAACTCTCAGGAACTTTGGTTTATAAGTTCAGAAACTTACTGTAAACTGCAACTTTGTAATTCTCAGGTACCTTGCTTGTAACTTGCTCTAAACTGCATTCTCCCCTGCATGATGAATGGAGAGAGAGAGTGCAAGTGTGTTTTTGAAGTTGCAATGCTGAGGCTAGAGAACATAGTGATGAGTCATCAGAGACTGTTGCTTTGCTAGATAAAGGGAAGTCTGGGCATGCTCCCTGGCAAGGAGGTGGATGAGTCACAGGGGCCAGACAGATACAATATAAAAGAGAGGGAGCACATCTGAGACACTCTCTTTCTTCCCCTGCTCCTGAGAAACTTCTCTCTACAGCAAGTCTCTTTCTTGACCTGCTCTCCAGCCATGATGAGCAGACAGACCCTCCAGGATCAACATGCTTTGGCTCCTTCTGCAACCCATATGCCTGTGTAAGTGTGTGAGAGCCTGAGGGCAGGAATGAATAAATGAATGGAGGGTTGTGTGTGCTTGTCTGTGTGTGAGAGAGATAGCTAGTTCCCTCTTTAGTTTAAACCTTTGATGGCAGCTCTATCCGCTTTAGTTTAAACCTTTGGTGGCAGCTCTCTATCTTCTTTAGTTTATCCCTTGAGTGGCAATAAACCCATGCTAGTGTATCCCTGGGTGGTCTCCAGTGGGAATATTTTTTGGGGGTAACAGAAAATACATGACCAATCATTTTATTTAAATCATCCTCTTTTCTTTCTCTGTTTTGAAACTAGTATGGAAAGTGAGTGCCCTACCCACATGAGTGGAGTCCAACTAATTCCAACAGGCTGTCTACACAGAATGAGTTCAAAAGTTTCTTTTCTTCCTCAATATAATATACCATTGTTGGTTTCCAGGATCAGTTTTCTCTACTGTTCATTTGTGTTTAACATTCCAACCATTTAATACTACTTATATTATTCCAAATTTAAACCTTCTGGCCTGTTCCATGAAAAAATGAATTATATTAAATCTCCCTAGATTAATATCATGATTACCCTATTAGACTACATTTAGTAAAAATTCTTCACTTGATTCTTAGGATACTTGGCACACTTATGGAAATTATTGAACAAAAACTAGTAAACACTCTTACATCATAAAAATGCTGAGAACAGCCCGGCCAATGTAACATTAATTCCATTATCTTAATAAAAATGGAACTATTTTGATGTGTTTAGTTTTTTATAACTGATTTATTCAGTACAATGAGAAAATAATCACCATATTCTGCTTCACTATTAACTCATTTTTGTGCATTTTAAAATTTCATAACTGTTTTTGACCTCAATAGCAAAAAACACTGTAAAATGTATTTTGTCATTGTATATAAATGACTAAGCAGGATACAGCCTAGTTAAGTAATTACCAAATGAATAAAACAGGAACTTTCCAAAAGACCTGCTTTCCTTCAGTAAAGCATTATGAAAACACCTTTTTCCTTTTGTAGTATTTCAACTTCAGTTAGCCACAGTCCAAGTGACATACTGAGGTGCCACATACATTTATATTACGTCAAACTGCTCACTCTCTCTGCTTTCATGTTCTACCCTACCCCTTCCATGTCTTTCTTGTCTATTTAAACAGTTTAGCTTTTCAAAGCCAGGACTCTCTATTACTCTGTTTATACTGTGCACAGCCCAAGAGGGTTCGTTCTTGTTCAGTACTAAGGCTCTATCTACTATAATAAAAAAAAAATACCAACCAAACTTTCCCGTTGTAAGGCCATTTAATAAAAAGTCACAAGATTGAGGGAATGGGAAACATGTATTTTCACTCTCTTTCTGTTCAAAAAAGGCAACTAAATCACTTCCTCTTGAACCTTAATATAATCCACTTTCTAGCAGAGACCAATTGAAAATTCCCAAGACATGAAAATTTCAGAACATTATGAACAACCTAAAGCAAGTTTTAGAATGTAAATCATTATGCAACATAACTAGGCCAGGTCATATCAACATTCCATTATGTCACTTTATATACAGTGTATGCGCATGTGCGCATGCACACGAATATGAGATAAAACTCAGCAAAATAAATGTAAGTATTACATTTCAGAAACAATTATGTCTTCCTCTTTCTCCTGTATACCTACCCTCCAAGAACAAATGGAACACTGATAACATATTAGTACATTCACAGTACGCTGAATGGAACAACTGTTAAATAATAAATGCCTTATATTGTCAGCAGGTGTTTCAACAATTAATCTCTGGCTGTTTAATTTCTTGCTCTGCTACACAAAGGAGCTAAAACTTATGCAGTCTACTAAAATAATATCAGAATTATTATACAAACATTGCAAACATGTCCATTGTATTGGTGAGTACGAGGCTTTGAAAAGAAATAGTAAAAGCCTGATGTAGATTTCTTTCAGTGACACTTAAAAGTTACTAACCCTGTAGAGTTTAGAACTCTTAAACTGAGTTAGTGCTAGTTCTGGTAAAGCATGTCTCAAGATGGCTGGAACCTATATCTTTTAAAATAATATTTTTTCTGGCTAGCACCTCCTAAAAGTTTGAATCAACTTAAAATTATTGAATTCTATGAAATTGCAGTAGTTGAAATATTATTAACACCTGGCTTTTCCATCTGAAAAAGCATCATGAATATTGAAGTGTTACCAAAAGATGCTTCAACAACAAAAAATTGCATTTCAAGATTACTCCACTTATTACTGAAAATATCTTTGTAAAGTGTATTGATGTCAGCAACAGCCCTTATTTATCTCCTAATATTTTACAAATAAACTGTTTAAAATATGCTATATCGGTGCCATCATCAGTAAGCATTTAAGAATAAAAATAAGAAATGTAACAACTTTCATGACTTTAGTTTTAAACATTCTCCATGATTACTATAATAAGGTTAGTCCTGAAATTTGTAGGTATATACTGCATATTGTTATAAAAAAAAACTTGTAGGGATGTAACAGGGATACTAGTCCTTTTTTATGGCCTAATTTTCTTGAAGCTTTTTTTATGGCCTAATTTTCTTGAAGCTTTTGTCAACTCTTTACCTAGTCAAAACTCGAAATGCTATCTTAGAGGCACTTAATGCACACATCATTAATACACCAGACCAGTCTAGGCCCTTCAAAGCAATTACAGCCTTGTATACAAGTGCATTAAATGTCACATTTGTTTAAGGAGAAAAGGCTGTTTTTGTGAATTATCCTTTTTCTAAATGATATAACTCCATTCTCCTCTTTGTAATACACAAAGCACACTATTCATTAATGGCCCACCAGAGTTGTGGATTTTGTTTTTAAATTGCTGTTTTTCAGACATAGGCATGCAGGAAAAAAAAGAGTTTCAAACCATTGTTTTCTTCCCAATGTTGTAATATAAAATTGTTGATTTTTTTCCTCTACAATATTAACACACTTTTTTTCTGTTAAACTGAACTAACCTATTAAAATACAAGGCTGTCATTACTTTCCTAGTCAGCTTTCATCCCCTAAAAAGCCAACTATTGATTTTAAAAAGTTATACTATAACCTTGCTAACTATCACTCACTATAGTAAGTATCAAAAATATCTTTTTCCTCACTTTTAGTGAGTTTTCCTGTTTACTAGCTGGTCACTAGCTTGCCAAACTATAGAATACTGCATGAGCAAATGTAAAATAAACTACATATTATGATGCATTACCCTTCTTTATTATGTATCACCAGTGCCGGACAGAGCCATAGTTGCGCCCCGGGCAGCGGGCATGCGGCACATGTGCGGCCCTGCCCCCGGGCGCCCAGCGCCCCTTAGCATTTCAATCAAGCGTCCCCCATAGGTTGGCGCCCCAGGCAGCTGCCCAGCTAGCCCCCCCCTTAATCTAGCCCTGTGTATCACTTATCACAGGCACTAGTCCTACAAACACACATGCATGCATCTATTTTATGTTGTTCCCACAGTTTTAGTTTTCAATATAGCAATGACTTTTGTGTTGACCACAGACAGCATAACACACATAACAGAAGTTGCCAGGGGAGAATCTATATAGGTTTTGGAAGTAGGACAGGGAGTACGAGTAACAGTTTGGGAGTGTGGAAAAAGCACACTATTTGACTTTATTAGTTAAAATGATCAACAGTAAAATAGTTCACAACTGAAAGTGTCAGTACTGTTTTCTTTCAGTTTCAAATGTAATTCAACTGAGATGAACGGAGATAGTTTCCAGAGCTCACAGTTTTGAGTCTCATGATAATGATAACTGGAGATTTTCTTAAAGCACCAACTCATCAATTCACTTTTGTTTTAAATGAAGACTAAGTTTTTCACCTTCGTGGCTGTGGAGAAACATTTGAAAACAGAAAACTCAAAGGCGACAAACTCAGATGACAAATAAAAAAAACCCAAAAGTTAATGTATTTTTAATGTCACCATTTTTGGGAGACTAACTCATGATTGCAGAATGCTTGGGCTTGACAATAGTGCATTGCAGAATTTGCGGGCCAAACCAGCAAGACAACACAGGTTTACAATCATCTGATATTTCCAAGATTTTCTTTGCACCCATCAATACCATAAACATTGTTGTTTTTTAATGAGCTTAGATTCTTGACCAATTTTGTAACAATGGGAGAATTCTATGGCAAATTCTGTAGCCCTGGAATTGCAGGATGTCTGAAGTCTTTACAAAAGTCATTGTACATGCAGTATTTTTTCAGCAAAGCAAATAACTATCTTTGAGAATATTCAGTTAGCTATCTGTAAACATGTATGATTAATATTACAACACACTTAACATAACAGCCATAATCACCATTATGTTTTAATAATTATACTGCCCAATGAAAACATGCAACTTTAGCATACCTACCTGATGCCCGTCTAGTGAACCGGTTTATCACTGGATCTAAAAGAAAAACAGAAAGATATAATTAGATTATTTTCTTAATGGTTTAAAGACAATTTTTTAAAAATAACACTGTATAAAAATACTCTTGTTTTGTTTAAAAATTCTCTATTGATTTTCAGAGAAACATGCTAATTGTCTTCTAAGTCTAAATATTTGAATATGTAAGTTGCAAAATGTGTTATGGTAATTTATCACTGACATTTAAAAAAAGGTTTTTTTAAAAATCTCATGTTAATTCTCTTTTTAAGCATTACAGTATGCATGTACTTATTTCCATGTCTTATTATGAAATCTCTCTATATATTTTAGAGATTTGTGCACCTGTCTGTTTTGAGTCCATTTGCTCAAGAACTCCTCCTAAATAGTAAGAGCTAGTATCACCAAATTTGGTATGCAGCTTCCTCTTCTCCTAACTGAAAGCAAGTTCAGGGTTTGGTTATGCCAGGAAAACCAGAAATGCCGGGAAAGGGATTATTTTCCATAACTTGGATAGGGAGTAGGGTGGCCAGGTGTCTGGTATTAACCTGGACAGTCCAGTATTTTAAGCTCCTGTCTGGTAAAAAAAAATTCAGAAAATACCGTATTTTCTGATTTTTTTTCCCGGCCAGGGGGTGAAAATACCAGACTGTCCGGGTCAATCCTGGACACCTGGCAACCTTACAACACAGTAAGCAATCGGGCCCAGCCCGTCTTTCCCGCCCCCCTCTCCTCCCAGCTTACCTGGTTCTGCAGGGGAGCTGTCTGTCCCAGAGCAAGGAGGGAGGCAAGATGGCCATTGGTTGCCTGTTAGGAGAGGCAGAGCCCAGCCCCTCCTGTTCTTAAAGGGGCCATTTTTATTTTTATTTATTTTTTTTGCTCAACTACTTTGGTCCTCCCACCTTTTTTTCAGCAAAATATTTTCCCTGGTTTTTTGGGGGTGGGGTGCGGTGGGGGGGTGTTCGGTATTTCTGGCAACCCTAATAGGGAGGGGCCATTCAGAGGAATGCAATACTGAGAATGGCCACTGGAGGCAAGTCGACAGGGGAGAGCTATTCTTCAGAGAGTCTACTGGGGAAGGGGGAACAGTACCACAAAGGGAGATGGCGGGGGCTCTGCCACCTTGCATGCCAGTACACTAAGTAACTCTCTCTTGCCCCAATCTCCCCTCCCTGCTCCCCGGCCCTTGGCTGCAGCACTGGGGGGCGGGAGGCCCCAGGCAGCAAGGGGGAGAGAAGGCCCATTCCCGATGGGACCCCCCACACATACCACAACCCCTTCTCACTCCCAACTCTCACTTTTGCACCCCCACCCTCCTGCCCCCAAGGCCCTGCCCTGATTCCTGCCCCCCCCCCCCATACACACTGCCAACTCCCTGTCCTGAAGGACCTAGACGACACAGGATAAGTCTTCTTGTATTTTATATTTGCATTGGTTAATTAAATAATTAGGACTGCAAGAAGCCCATGTCTACAAACAATGATGCAACCATTTCATAGAGTGGCCTTTATTTTTATAAAATGCATAGATCTAGATATCAGTTAACTTAAAGATGTTCCTGCATAAAAAAGGACCAACCTGAAATCCCACTTGAAACATCAAAAGTTATACAGGTTCACAAAAGTCAAGAACAATGTCCAAACAGAGTTCCATGTGTAGCTCCTGGGCACCAATGACTATTTAATGGTCCAATATTTCAAAATTACCTATAAATGTATCCTATACATATTGATAAAACAGCAATTCCCACCTTGTTTCTGACCCTGACAGCCAGTACAATCCATACTTTCTTGCGGGGGGGGGGGGGGGGGGTGTCACCTCCACTTCAAATCCTGCCTAGTGTTGCCAGCTTTCAACACAGCCGCATTATTTTGCAATAACTGACGTTATTCCAAAATAACAAAGAGAGCGTCTACCCAGCAAGCCATTATTTTGAAGTAATGGCAAGCTGGAGGACTTCTTACTAGGGATGCTAAATATCAGTTAATTGAATAGTCGATTAACCTCATTAATTCTTATCAGTTAGTTGACTATTCTATAGCCCCTGGAGGTGGGCCTAGCAGCCATTGTGCTCTAACCCCACTCCCAAGGAGCCCCCTGCCACTCCACGCTGCTTTAAAAAAACAGCTCCCCATGCAGACCGGCTGCCTGTCGCCTCGTGCTGCTGCCTCTGATACAGAAGCAGCAGCGTGGGGTGGTGGCAACTCCTGTTGGGAGGGAAGGGAGGCTGAGCTCCAGGACCCAGCATGAGCTGGAACTGAGCAGCTGCCTGCCTACCTGACCACTAATATACTTTAAATGCAGAGCCACAGCAGAGGTAGGTCCCAGCCCCGCTACTGAGGCTGCCATGACTGCCATGTCACTGGCCCTGCTACTGAGCCTGCCATAGTCCCTTCAGTGCTCCTGGGTCTCCAGTGCAGGTCCCAGCCCCAGCCCCACTGGGCTCTGAGCTGCCAGCCCTCTTGCTACTGGGGCTCCCAGCCAAGACTTCCTGATTCAGGAATACCCATGGTCCTATCGGACCACAGATGTTGCCGGATGAGGGAGTCCCAGTTTTTGGAAGTCCAACCTGTGAAATCATCTCAAGAAACCTGCACATCTAGGGAAATTATATAATCTAGCTGATACGATAAAAACATTGTTTAACATAAAAGCTTCCTACAAGATTGTCTAATACAGGGTTTCATATGAAATAACATTTTGAGAGGTCACTTCCCTCTAAAGGTCTTTTCCTCTCTTCAGTTGTCATATTCTGGCTGACACATTCAATGACTGTCAGTATACATTTAAGAACGAGTCTGTGACAAACATGGGAGCAGTTAGGTCTATAGGGAGCTGCTTTGTGTCTTCGCTGTGAGGAACTGTTTACAACAAACAGTAAATAAGGAGTAAGGCTGTCAATGACTAGTCGACTATCCGATAAGCAAATGCTTATTGGATAGTCAGCTGACTAGTCTATTTCCACACACCCCCATTGCTGCCGTCAACTTTGAGAACAATCCACTATAGGATAGCTATCCCACAGTGCCTGCACCACTGCATTCTGGATTATGTTCCCAGTGCATGCTGGAACCAAAGTTGTGCAGCGGGTGGTTCTAGAGTCATGACATTAGCAAACCATAATGCACTTATGCATAATTCCCTCCCTGCTTGCTTGAGATCAATGGGAAACAGTTTTTTCATGCCCTTTTTGGCTCTGGTTACCTCACAGATGCCAGAGCAGCATGAGCATGGCCCCCCTCGTGAATCCCATTGTGCATGAAAGCATTGTGATGTTGATGTTTATCTTGGTACACCTAATCATGGAGTATGTTGAGAGTATATGCATATCACTTGAGGAAGAAGACAAGGAGGAATCTCAGGGTGCCATGGGCACGCAGCTCAGGCAAGCTTTTCAGCTGAGTGAACTGGAAACACGGATGGCAATCAATCCTCTGGAAACAGTAGAATGCTGGTTCTGGTGCTGTCAGATAATCACAAACTGGTGGGACTGCCTATTACTGCAGGTACAGGACAATCAGCAGTGGCTGCAAAATTTCTGAATGTGCAAGGCCACTACCATGGAATTTTGAGAATGGCTTTCCCCTGCCCTGAAAGGCAGGAACAACTGAATAAGACCCGCTCCGACAGTAGAGATGCGTGTGGCAATTGCCCTGTGGAAGCTTACAATGCAAGACAGCAATCAGTCAGCTGGGAATCAATTCAAAGGGGGAAAATCTACAGTGGGGGCTGTTGTTATACAAGTAGCCAAAGCAATCAATACTATTCTGCTACAGAGGGTAGTGACTCTGGGAAAGGTAGATGCCACAGTGGAGGGCTTTGCCACAATGGAGTTGCCTAACTGCAGTGGGGCAACAGACGGAACATACATCCTCATTGTGGCATCCAACCACCTTGCTAAGGAGAACACAAACTGCAAGGGGTACTTCTCTATGATGCTGCAGACACTGGTAGATCACAAGCCACCATTTCACCAACCTCAGCATGGGATGGTCAGAAAAGGTACATGACACATGCATGTTTAGGAACTCCTGTCTCTTCCAAAAGATGCAGAGTGGAACTTTTTTGCCAGGTAGGAAAATTACAATTGGAGAGGTGGAAATGCCTATTGTGATCCTTGGCAACCCAGCCTAGCCCTTGCTTTCTGGCTTGTGAAGCCGTACATGGGCAGCCTGGACTGCAGTAAGGAGCAGTTCAACTATAGGCTGAGCAAGTGCAGAATAGTGGTTGAATGTGCTTTTAAGCATTTAAAGGGAAAGTTTAGGAGTCCATTGACAATGTCACTGAACACAGCGTTCCCATTGTGCTTTAAAGTGGCCACTATACAGCAGGTACACAACACAGTTCTCAAGGGAACATCTGGACTCATGTGGTTTGGTGGCAGGCATGGCAAGGGAACTTCCAGGGCACGATCCTGCAGAAGAGAAGGGGAATGGCAAGGGTAGGGCAGCGGCTCATGCAGCTTCCCTCCTCTGTATCTGCCACACCCCACTTCCCAGGAGAGTGCTACTTTCCAACCCTGCAGAAGACTGCAGGCATGAGGGAGAACAGGGTCTGGTCATGCCAGAAGAGTCTGGTCATGCCGGTGGAGCAGGGCAACGGGTCACGTGGCTTCCCTCTTCTGTGTCTGCCACATTCAGCTTCCCGGGAGACTGCTACTTTCCCATCCCACAGGAGCCTATGGATGGGAGGACAGGAGAGACAGAGGGGGTGCCAGAGGCTGAAGCCATGCTAGCAGCAGAGGCAGCAGCTAATAGCTTCCCCTCCTCCTTCATCCATCTCCAGGCACATTAACAAGCTGTGCCTCCAAGGCTACATAGGAACAAATTGCGCCACACATCACAACCAATTGCCTCAACCCACTTGTAGCAAGAAAAAAAATTGTGAACTCACCAGAAGTGCCCTCCCCGAGATCAGTGCCCAACTGAGACAGCCTGGGAGGAGGCAATTGTCTCCAAGGTTATAAAAAGTTCTTGGTTCTCGCTGCTTGCCAGCTAGCCATTCTACTTCTCCTCTTCCCCCTCCACCACCACACTGTCCTCACACTACTACCCTGAGGCTACGTCTACACTGGCATGATTTTCCGGAAATGCTTTTAAAAGAAAAGTTTTCCATTAAAAGCATTTTCGGAAAAGAGCGTCTAGATTGGCAGGACGCTTTTCCGCAAAAGCACTTTTTGCAGAAAAGCATCCGTGGCCAATCTAGACGCGCTTTTCCGCAAAAAAGCCCCGATCGCCATTTTCGCGATCAAGTCTTTTCGGAAAAAGACTTTTGCCCGAACGGGAGCAGCATAGTATTTCTGCAAAAAGCACTGATTTCTTACAGCAGGAAGTCAGTGCTTTTGTGGAAATTCAAGCGGCCAGTGTAGACAGCTGGCAAGTTTTTCCAGAAAAGCTGCTGATTTTCCGGAAAAACTGGCCAGTCTAGACACAGCCTGAGTGTCTTGGGAGGATTAGTCTGGCTTGGGAAGCTGGTTGGGTCCCCCTTAGGATTGCATCCAGCTGGTCATAGAAGTGGCATGTTTGCAGTGATGCACCAGACTGTCCATTTGCCTCCTTTGTCTTGACATAGGACTGCCTATGCTCCTTTATTTTAACATGGTACTGCAGGGCATCCCTGGCATATCCTTTCTCCACCATGCACTTTGTGATCTTTGCATAAATATTGATGCTTCTTTTGCTGTTTTGGAGCTCCAGGAGAATGGATTCCTCTCTCCATGCCTTGATGAGGTCCAAGATTTTCTTTGCACTCCATGCTGGTACTCTTTTGCACTCTTGAGAACTGGAGCTCATAGCACTTGAACTCATGGCCATGTGTGCTGCTCAGGTATACTGTCTGCTCTATAAGGAGTGCTCTCAACTAAGGATGTTAAGAAGCAGGTAACTGACTAATCGTGTAGTCGATACAATTTGTATCGACTACACAATTAGTTGATAAGGGGAGGCACTCTGTCCTGGCTCGCACCGGGTCCAGGAGCTACCCCCGCTGCAGCTGTGCAGTGTAAATGTAGTAGGAGCTGGGCGCTTAGGGACCCAGCACAAGCTAGAACTGAGCAGTCTCGGCTCATGCTGGACCCCAGACTGCTGCGCCTCTGTCCTCTCTGTCCCCCCAACTGCACCATAGAGATGGTGTTGGGGGGAAACCGGCTTTTAAACAGATACAGAAACAGCGAGTTAGGGGGAAAGCAAGTAGTTGAGTAGTGATTTGAATACCCGATAAGCCTAGGCTTACATCCCTACTTGCAACGCTGGGCACAAGGGAAATGAAATTCAAACTTTCCCCAGGCTTTTCCTGTTTATCCAGAGAGCAGTAGGGGGCACAAGTTTTGGCCAGAGAAGTCATAGTGAAGCACTGTGGGATGCCTCCCAGATGCCAACATTGACTTTCTCAATACTGGTTTTACACTATTGTAAATTCAACCATGCAATGTCAAATTCTGCATTACTCCTTGTAAAAACAGGCATTTCAAAAACGACTTCAGTGACCCTTAAAGGTGACGGAACAGGCTTGATAGTGTGGACACATTGTTTAAAAATTAACCTTATACAGCTAATTTTGACCTAGACTCCTAGTAAAGACTAGGCCTTGTAACATCTTTATTTAATTAATTTCAGTATATGATTGTTTCTTAATATAATATCATTACACAAGAACAACAGAGCTGTTGATAAATAGTCTAGTTCTGACAGAGCAAAAATATTGTAATTTCTTGGTTTTTAAAATCTCAATTCTTGTTTAAGCCCGTCATTGTACTATCAGGAGGACAGAAATGCTAGCACAAAGTCCCAACAAACATTAATTCATGCAAAGGTTCCAACATATTATTTCCATTTCAAAATTTTTACATTAAAGTCAATTATGCATTGATTTTTAAGTTCTTGTATTTTTAAAATACTATTACAAAGTAGCTCCATTGTAGTCTTCTTTTGCCAATCGTTATATTACAAACTGGCTAGTCATTTAACCTTGACTATAATGAAAACATAACACATACACTTCGTATCCCTTATCTGTAAAAAACACTATTTGCTATTATTCAAAATCATTTGTGTGCATAATTCTTTACAAATAAAGAAACAAGATCCATGCCTGAAGGAGCTTTCAATTTGTATTAGACGGATAACCCAACACGTGAAAAAGGCTATAAGAGGAAAGAAAATAACAGAAAGAGAATGCTGCTCTTAGACAGTATATTTGTTTCCTCATAAACAGATCTTTTTTTAAAAAAAAAAAAACTTACGTTTTGTTTGATGGATTAATTTTCTGTGTCAGAATATAAAAGTAGGTTAAAGCAAATGCTTGCTGTTATATGTTATTGTTCTCGTTATCCGAAGCATGTATTATGAATGATGCACAGCTTTTTTTTTTTTTAGATTCATCCTGGTAAACCTATGTACTTGGTCCTTGTTTCATAAGAACCATTCAATGTCATCTAGTGAAAGGAAAAAGTTATTCAGATTTCTGATTCCAATTTTAAACCATTATCATGGGCTGCAACAGGTTAACCTGTGCAATAATTTTTCACAGACGGGCTGCAAAACCTGCCACTATAAGGAATTTAGTGAATTTAGTGCCCCCAAACCTCCAAGCCATTCCTGATGTTGCCACATGTGAGCTGTCAAGCGTGCTCAGTAAGTATGGGTACGTCTACACAGCAACATTATTTCAAAATAACTAGCGTTATTTCAAAATAACAGTCCATGTCTACACAGCAGGCAGTTATTTTGAAATAATGTTGAAATACTGTCAAACTAGAGGACTTCTTACTCTGACTCCTGTAACCCTCATTGTACGGGGAGTAAGGGAAGTCAGAGGAAGAGTTCTCTATTTTTAAATAAGAGCTGTATAGACACTCCCAATTTTGAAATCAGCTACAGGCAGTCCCCGGGTTACGTACAAGATAGGGACAGGTTTGTTCTTAAGTTGAATTTGTATGTAAGTCAGAACTGACACATATTGTAGGGGAAACTCTAGCCAAACATTTCTCCAGAGCTCAGTTTTATTCTCCTACACCTCACTTCCCTCAGTCCTTTATTCTCAAGCTGAGGTGTCTGCTGAGAAAAGCCACTCCGTGTCTCTAGCTTCGCGTCTCACTGGTCTGCTGGGGGGAAGCAGCTAGTTCGGGGTTGCCTCACCCCGTTTGTAAGTAGGGATCCGATGTAAGTCGGATCCATGTAACCCGGGGACTGCCTGTATTTCGAAATAAGCTACACAATTGACGTAGCTCAATTTGCATAGCTTATTACGGCTTTAGTCAAATCAGGGGAAGTTCTATGAACACCATGAGCAGAAGAAAGATTGCTGATGTAATAAACATGAGGTTGCTGACTGTTGCGGGGTGAGCATGCCCATCTCCCTAGAGGGGGTGGGAGCCAGGCCTCTGAAGGGGTGCTCAACCCTGAGTGTATACCAGTTTGGGAAAAAAGGGATTCTGTGCCTCCCCTTCCAACTATACTCATGATTCATCCCAGGTCATAGAACCTGTGGCTTCAGTCAATAATGACACCTCTTCTCTGCAGGGCACTCAGGCCTAACGGCCATAGTCAATAACAACACCCTCCTTCTGTGGCGCAGTGTGGCCTAATGGCTGGAGTCAATAACCCTACCCTCTTCACTCAGAGCAGCATGACCTAGCAGCCAGAGTCAATAGCAAAGCTCCCTTTCTGCAGGGTCTAGCGGCCATAGTCCCAAAGTCAACAACCATGCCCCCTCTCCATAGGGCAGTCAGTCCTATAACAACACCCTCCTTCCACAGGGCAGTGTGGCCCATTGGCCAAAGTCAATAACCCTGCCCTCTTCATGCAGAGTAGTGTTGAAGCAAAAGCCTCACTCAGTTTACACGGCTAAACAGACAGTTTTATTGGCCAATAAAAGCAAAGTGAGCCAAACGTGGTCCCAGCAGAGCCGGGCCCAGTGAGGCTGGCTAATACAATCAATCCTAGTATCTTTATACCCTTGACCAAACAGCCTGACGTCAGGGCATCCAATTACAGAAATCATCAATTAAGCTAGGAAAAATAAATCCTTGTCAACAAGATGGCGGACAGGTACGAGGGAGTACCTCTCCTATCTAAACCAGCCCAATTAACACATTCCAATAGCACATCTGTCTTGGCCTGGCACATGGGGTGATAGAAAGTTCACTCTAGTCTACGTGCAAAGGCCAAAAACAGAAATGGTTTCTGTTATACAAGATGGCTTCTAGCTAAACATAAAATGGTTTCTACAGTAGCATGGCCTAGCAGCCGGAGTCAAAAGCAATAGGGAGCAGGGAGTAGAGCCCCTTGTGGGGTTGGTGAGGATGAGGTAGAGAGACCTAGGCCCACTCTCTCCACTGGGTCCCAGCCCAGTGGAGTAGATCACCACTATTAGCAATGGAATAGACCACCACTAACTTAGCAGGAAATCCTACTGAAACACACCGAGCACCCAGGATACAACTCCTCGCCCTGGGCTAGTTCCTATCCATCTCTCCTGCATAGTCTTCTCCGGCTTTGCCCTCCAGCATAGGGGCTTCTGCTGAGATTCTCTGCTGACTGGTGACAGCATCTGTTGTACCTGTGCTTCCTCCGCAGGAGCTCCTGTGGCACCTTCTTCCTAGTCAGGCATCAGCCCAGACTGAGCTGCTTCACAGGCCTTTATATCTTGTCTCCAGCTGGAGCATGCCCAGCATCACACTGACCTTTCAAGACTGCTAAGATACCTCAAACTGGTCATTCATTCTCAAGTGCAGATCAGAAAGGTGCTTGGGGATGAAACCTTGGATTGGACATAAGGGTCCATCTCATTACGTATTATTAGGCTACTGGTCTTACACATCCAGACTCTAGTAGGAAAGCTCTGATTTAATGAAGGGCTGAGGGTCACTGGTGTTCCAGGATTGTATCCTGTTTTCTAAAAGTCTCATTCTACGTTCAAGATACAATCAAGGTCCCAAAGGCACCTTTTGCTGGATATCAAAAGTCAGAGGTACCAGTATATGAAGAAATTTACAATCCATTTGTTTCCGCAGCCTCTTTATCACATATCAAACTACTCTACTTTTGGCACAGATTTTCACATGACCAGTACACCCCATACTATTTGTGACAGCTTCCTCCTTTGCTGCACAAGCTATAGACAAGTTATATAATCATATTATGGTTTAAATCTGCTACTAAAACCTGTCTAATGTGGAATGTTACTAATGCTTTTATCTTCTCAACAGCTGTAAATGGCTACATTCTATTTGCAATTTCACAGGCTATTTTAAGAATGTAACCGTTATTTGCTTTCTAACACTGCAAATAATTTTTTTGCTTTTCTAATTTGGTTGCCTCCTGAATATTTACCACAATATGCTTTCTCTAAACTGAATGAAGGGAGAAAATAGTAATTATTTCCTAAAGCTCTACCATCAATCCCAGAATAGATGGGATCACCTGTGAAATAATCAATAATGTTGACATTTCAAGTATTAGCACTACAGTTCAGAGTCAATGTTCAACTAAGACAACGTAGGCTTCATATCTGTTTGCCTACTTGCAGACTCAAGGAAACATTTTTCATAGCCACACTTGAGAGATTTCCTTCACAAATCTAACAGCTAGACATTTAGGCAACAATTTATAGAAAATGGATGCCTAAAAAATTACCTCACTTACAGTACTGCTCCTTACTCAGCACCTCCAGCTCATTTCAGAGAAAGTGACTGGGAGCTCAGCATTTAAGAGCATATAGTCTAAGCTTCCTATTTAAAAAACAAACAAAAATACTTTGGCCATAATTTATAATCTCTTTACTATAGCCACAAGGGTAATTTATTACAGAGAATACAAATGAGACCTAGTTGGGACACGTACATGGACAAGATAGAACAGATGTGAGACTCTTTATCAAAGGGTGTGCATCTGCTAACTGTTACACACATTTGGTGTAGGGATGTGAATGGTGATGCTTACTGGTTCTAGTTCACTGGTGAGGGCTGGAGCAATGGGCAGGGGGCTGCTCCAGCCCCACAGGATCCATGGTGGACAGGAGTTCTCCAGCTCAGCCGGAGCCAACTCAACTCAACCATGGCTGATTCAGCCTGGCATTGTTGGTCATCCAACCAGTTACCCAGTAAGTATTTTAGTAAACCTAAAGCTTACTGGGTAACCAGCTAACCAGTTAACCGTTTTTACATCCCTATCTTCTGCTTAGCTTACAAAAATGGAACACATTACTTCGTGAAGTAAGTAGAATTTTCACAAACTTAAGAGATGGCATTACAAACTCTAGTATCCATTTGCAAGTAGGTATTTTTTTTTAATTCCTATGATTTTCAACTAGTCTTCACCAGACCGCTGGGTTATATCTATACTGCAATTAAACATCTGCTAACCCGTGTTGGCTGACTCGGGCTCATGGACTATAAAATTGCAGTACAGACATTTGGGCTCAGACTGGAGCACAAGCTCTTGGACCCTCTCCTTTGTGACATAATGTCTATAATGGAAACCCAACAAGTCCAACCAGAGTCCAAATATCTACGCTGCCATTTTATAGCACTATCCAATTCAGCTGAAACAGGCTGGCTACAGGTGTTAAATTGCAGCACGGACATGCCCTAAAAGGCACCTCTACAACTTAGGAATTGTTATCAATCACTGAGACACTAGACCAGGGGTAGCCAACCCACAGGTTGCAAGCCCCATGTGGCTCTTCAAAGGAAAAATTGGGGCTCCCATACCCACGGGTAAGCAAGCCACATGCAGCTCTTCAAAAGAAAAACTGTGGCTCCCACATCCACGACTCCCACATCCGTGGCTGTTCTGTGTTCCCCTGCTCTGACCTTTTTTCCTTGTATGGTCAGAACACCACTTGGAGCAGCGAGAACTGATGCTGCGGCCGACGGAAGCCTACTTGGACCACACGTGGCTGTTAAGGGGCAGCATTTTCTTTTTTTTTCTTGACTTCTTTCCCTCGTCTCTTTGAACTGTATCCACCACTATTTTGACTCTTTGTCTGTAATGGGTTGACCACCCTTGCACTATGCTTACATTTTTAATCATTTTTTAGAACGTGGTAAGAAAAGTATTTTGTCAATCATATTCTTCTTCAGTCAGTTATAAGATCATTCATAAATAGATGAGACTACAATAAATATGTCATAGAGTGAGGAATGAGAATAAAAGGAAAATCCTTGAATCTGAGTAAAGCAGGTTACTAGTCATAATAAGCTGACCATTAACAAGGCATGAGAAAAGTGTATTTTGGAGGCAGAGAAATTCTGTTAAGCTCCTCTGTGACAGGGTGGTGGAGACCAGCGGGGAGAGACCCGTACCATGCACTACTACAGCGCTCTGTACAGGCGCCTCAGGAAGTACCCAACGATGCCAGGAGTGTTAAGCAGCAGCGCCCGCCAGAGCAGGGAGGAGAGTGCAGGTGCCGGTGTGCAGGCGCGATGGCGCCACTTTTGAAAAAGGCCACCTGGCAGAGGAAAGGGGAAGGACGGACCAGAGAGCAGGGAACCCCACAAGGAGGGGCAGGGAATCACGGGGGCCACAGAGGAGGCAAGATCCCCAGCCACCGCAAGCCAGCCGCTGGAGGGGCCGTCTCAGGAGACAGATAGAGCAGGAGGATGACTGCAGGACGTTGCTGGAGGGTAGGAAGCAGCCCAGGACAGGGCAGCTACGGAGCCCGCGGGCCGGTGCGGCACTCCCACCGGCCAGACAGGAAGGTGGGCTTCCTGTCCTCAGGGGCCAGGGCTGAGACCTGCAGAGAGGGTTGGCCCAGGCCCCCCTACCCCTCTGGTAAACCTTAACTATCAGGAACCTAAAAGACTCGTGGGAACTGACTGAGCGAGAACATACAGGACAGCAGATGCCCCAGAGGTCTCTATGGGGTGAAACTAACATCCTCCCTAAAAATTATATCAAAAAGTGAACTCAGCATACACTCTAATATTAGATCAATAATGATTCATTACTGTGAAGCTATAAAGGTTAAGATATAAAGATTGACATTGTCCGTATCTGTTTGTTTTCTATGCAAAAAAGCTCCTGAAGAGTAAAATAGCAACAACTTCCTCAGCAATGATGTAACAACTGGTTTTCTTCATGTCTTTCTTTGGTTTGAAATGATCTCACCAATTACAGTAAACAGTTTTTCTGCTACAGAATTCTATCTGGATTTAACTTGCTTACATATGGAATGCACACTTTGTGCTTGGCGGTACAATTAGCTTCATTAACATGCCATCTGATGCCTTTTATAGCAGCAGATAAATACTGATTTTGCTAAATAAAAACTCAGAATGAACCTGGAATTGAATAGCATGTGTGAAATGAAACATCCCGAAAAAGATCATCACTGACAGTCATAAATATTTAAACTTAAATTTACTTAATCTACAATGCGTTTCTCTCCTACAGATGTCAATATCTCTTATCTCTCTCATTCCCCTCCTTTTTTCTCCTTACAATACTTCCCATTCACATATTCCCTCTCAGGCACAAAATAATACACATTATAAGTTAGCATCTTTATGCTTATTCTGTATAATCTTCAACAATTCTCCCAGACATTTATAAATTGGAATGAAGGGGAGAGGGTTGTTAAACTTCTTATAAATATATTAATGATAATTTATGGAGGCAGGAATGAACAGTCAAGTCCTTTGATTTCCCCATTAGGTGATCTGGAAATAATAAGGTCTGAGCTATCACTAAGGAAACTAATGATTTACATTGGGTTTACATTACCCAAATCAGAAGAGTTGAATATACTGTAGTAGAAAGGATGCCAGATGCACACTTCAGTGTTCACTGTCAGTTTTTATCATTGAACGATCCTGCTGCCAACACAAATTCAGGACCAGCTCCTCAGCTACTATAAATAAGTCAATTTAAGACTGAACATCTGAAGTCAATGGAACCTCACCCATTTATACCATCTGAGGATCTAATGGTAAGTTTATATTTAAAAAGAACAAAATTATGCCAGAAAAACAATATACTATATAATTATAACAATGCTGCATACTGGAGAGGCACATAGAGCTAACTGCAGAGTTCTTTTGTGTAAGACAGGAAAAGAAGAGTGTAGCTTTAAAATGCCTTTTATTGGACAAGTAAGAGGTATTTAAAGTGGTCCTAAACGAAGGCCTTATAAGTGTCTATTCCTTCTAATACCATAGATAAAGGGTGCGTCTAGACTGGCAAGATTTTGCACAAAAGCAGCCACTTTTGTGCAAAAACTTGCCAGCTGTCTACACTGGCCGCTTGAATTTGCGCAAGAGCACTGACTTCGTAATGTACAAAATCAGTGCTTCTTGCGCAAATACTTTCACGCTCCTGCTCAGGGATATGCCCTATTGCGCAAGAATACTTGCGCAAGAGGGCCAGTGTAGACAGGCACCTTAATGTTTTGCACAAGAAGCTCAATGGCTAAAATGGTCAAGGTACAGTCAAGGTCTGGATTCCAGAGAAACATTTTTCACACCTTAAATGCACTTGTTCAATGAACATACACACACACACATACATATATATTAGGGGGCTGTGCCCCCTGCTTGCTACGTTCACCAATCCCCCTGTCTGGGAGTAGGCAGCCCTGGCTCTCCTCTGCCCTACCCGGAGAATATCTTATTGCCCTTATATAAATCCATGATACACCCACATCTTGAACACTGCGTACTGTGTACAGATGTGGTCTCCTCATCTCAAAAAAGATTTACTGTTTCAGAGAAGGGCAACTAAAATGATTAAGGGATTGGAACGGGTTCCATATGAAGTGAGATTAAAGAAACAAGGACTTTTCAGACTGGAAAAGAAGAGACTAAAGGGGGATATGATAGAGATATATAATATCATGAGTGGTGTGGAGAAGGGGTATGTCTACACTACAAAGTTAGTTTGAACTAACGAACGTTAGTTCGAACTAACGTTCATAGGCGCTCCGTTAGTTCAAATTTAATTCCACGAGGATTAAGCCTAGTTCGAACTAGTGTGTAGCCCCTTAATTCGAACTAGTGGGAGGCTAGCCCTCCCCAGGTTTCCCTGGTGGCCACTCTAGCCAACACCATGGAAACTCTACTGCCCCCCTCCCGGCCCAGGACCCATTAAAGGGGCACGGGCTGGCTACGGTGCCCATGCCAGGTGCAAGCCTGCCAGCACCCAGCCAGCAGACCCTGCACCTGGCACGGATCGAGCCACCCACCCGATGCCCCCCAGCCCTCCTCCTCTTCCCGGGACCAGGCTGGCGGCTCCCGGGAGCTTGCCCGGGACCGCAAGAGGCGGGCACCCGCCAGGGCTAGTGCGGACATCGTGGACCTCGTCCACGATCTCCGCACTAGGCACAGGAAAGTGGCCGGCTTGGGCAGGAGAGCTGCCAGCCTGGCCACCCAGGAGCAGGTGTGCAAGAGAATCAAGGGGGTCCACTGAGACCCCCGACCCTTAGCCCTGAGCTTACAATGGCCGTCCTGGGTCAGACCAAAGGTCCATCTAGCCCAGTAGCCTGTCTGCCGACAGCGGCCAACCCTAGGGACCCTGGAGGGGATAGACCGAAGACAGTGACCAAGCCATTTGTCTCGTGTCATCCCTCTCCAGCCTGCCACAAACCTTGGGCAGGGACACCACTCCTACCCCCTGGGTAATACCACTCCATGGACCCAACCTCCATGACTTGATCTCACTTCCCTTTAAACTCTGTTCCAGTTCTAGCCTTCACAGCCTCCTGCAGCAAGGAGTTCCACAGGTTGACTCTTTGCTTTGTGAAGAACAACTTTCTTACTAGTTTGAAGCCTGCTACCCATTCCTTTCCTTTGGTGTCCTCTAGTCCTTCTATTATGGGAACTAATGAAGAACTTTTCTTGATGCACCCTCTCCACCCCACTCATGCTTTTATAGACCTCTATCATATCCCCCCTCCGTCACCTCTTTTCTAAGCTGAAAAGTCCCAGTCTCTTTAGCCTCTCTTCATATGGGACCTGTTCCAAACCCCTGATCATTTTAGTTGCCCTCCCCTCTCCCACCTCCTTTTCCCAGTCTCCCTGAGTTTTGTTCAATAAAGAGAGTTTCTATTTTTGAACACACATGTCCTTTATTTTTTACATCAGGAAGGGGGGCTAGGGAGGGGTAAGTGGAAGGAGGTGAGGGAGGAATGGGGTACGAGCACCTGATGGGGAGGACTGGGCTGGCTCTGAGGGCTCCTCGGGGTGGAAGCTCTCCTGAAGTCCCTTGATTGACCTCTCCCCCCAGATGGCAGCCTGCAGCAAGTGCAGCCGGGCTGATGGCCGAGTGGTGTGATGTGCCGAGTGTGGGCACTCAGGGCCCTCCAAGCCAGGACTGCTTTGCAAGCGGGGAACCCCTGAGAACTGTCTGTCCAAGATGGGGGTCGGGTCCCTTTAAGCACAGCCCTCAACTAGCCTGAGACAGCAGCTCCACGCTCTAAGTCCTAATCTGATGCCCTGCCGGCACTGCTTCCGGCCATCCTTAACCCTGGTTCAGGGTCCACTCAGTGTGGACATGCTAGTTCGAATTAGCAAAACGCTAATTCGAACTAGTTTTTAAGTCTAGATGCACTAATTCGAATTAGCTTAGTTCGAATTAAGTTCGACATAAGTTAGTTCGAATTAGTACTGTAGTGTAGACATACCCTTATTTACTTGTTCCCATAATACAAGAACTAGGAGCCACCAAATGAAACTAACGGGCAGAAGGTTTAAAATAAATAAAAGGAAGTTCTTCTTCACACAGCGCATAGTCAATCTGTGGAACTCCTTGCTTGGGTAGGTTGTGAAGGCTAGGACTATAACAGGGTTTAAGAGAGAACTGGATGAATTCATGGAGGTTAAGTCCATTAATGGCAATTAGCCAGTATGGGTAAGGAATGGTGTCCCTGGCTTCTGTTTGTCAGAGGGTGGAGATGGATGGCAGGAGAGAGATCACTTGATCAGTACGTACCTGTTCAATTCATTCCCTCTGGGACACCTGGCATTGGCCACTGTTAGCAGACAGTGTACTGGGCTGGATGGACCTTTGGTCTGACCCAGTAGGCCATTCTTATGTTAAGTAATTGAACAGATGATTATCAAGTGAAAATGGAACAATTGCGTAGGGTTGCCAGATAGTTTCCAAAAAATACCGAACATGGTGGGAAAAAATTTGGTTGAGGAAAAAAAAAAGCCCCCACCAGACATGGCAGGGGAAGAATGTCCCAAGTGGCCTTCCATCTGAGAAAAACAGAAAATACCGGACATTTTACATGTCTGGTATTTTCTGGGGTTTTTTTTACCAGACAGAAGCCACAAATACCAACTGTCCTGGTCAATACCGGACACCTGGCAACCCTAACGCAATGTAATTCATTGTTGAGAATGCTGACTCTCAGACATAAGTCTCACCAAACATACTTAAAATGTCAAATGCCACCTTCCTAAAATCTGCGTATGTGGAGAGCAACACAAAAATTGTCCAAAAAGTTTCATATATTGTGTCAGTATACCATACCTTAAGTAGTGATAGAAATGTTGCCGTGTTAGTCTGGTGTAGCTGAAACAAAATACAGGACTATGTAGCACTTTAAAGACTAACAAGATGGTTTATTAGGTGATGAGCTTTCGTGGGCCAGACCCACTTCCTCAGATCAAATAGTGGAAGAAAATTGTCACAACCATATATACCAAAGGATTCAATTAAAAAAAATGAACACATATGAAAAGGACAAATCAAATTCCAGAACAGAAGGAGGATGGGGGAGGGAAGGTAAATGTCTGTGAGCTAATGATATTAGAGGTGATAACTGGGGAAGCTATCTTTGTACTTCATCCACTTGTAAATCAGTAAACTCCAGCGCTGTAGTTTTGCTTTTTCAACATCTGGAAAGGATGCTTTTACTTCATCATACCATGAATTAATTTGTTAATAACAGGAAGATGTTTTTAACACTTTCAAATTCTTGGAACCTCTGCTATATGGTTGGAAGATGCCTGTCTAGAGACCAGGTCACTGGATTCACATCTGCAGTGTCCCAGCAGCTTATCAATGTCAAGAAATGCAGTAGCTTCCCAATTTCCAAATCACCTTTAAGGAGACATGGTTTTCTTTGCAATGAAGTGACACTGCTGTGAAGATCCACTACTTTGAGATTTCGTCCCTGTAGGTTTAAGTTGAAATCATGTAAGTTGCCTGTCAAATTAACAAGGAAGGCCAAGATGCTCTTGCTTACCCTGCAGCATTCCTCAGAAATGTGAATAGATCTTCTGCCTTTTTCCCTGGAATGTTATGTAGATATTCTTCCACATGAATTTCAATTTCCCACAGCCTTCTTAGTTCTTGCCCTCTGCTTAGTCAGTGGATGTAATTATGAATTAACAGGTCATTGTAATCAGCAGACACTTCTGAAGAAAAGCTTTTGAACAATCTGTGTTGCAATGATGACTTGGATTGAAGGAAGCTGACAAGTGTAATCACCATTGCCATTACATTAGCATACTCATTGCTAAGCTTTGCAAGAACTACAGTTTGGTGGATTACACAATGATAGAAATCAACTTGGGGATCAGATTTTGCAGACATTTCACAAGCCCTTAGAGCATGTCTACACTAAGAAATTATCTCAAACTAACTAAATTTGACTTAACTCCCGAATTTACAAAATCGAAATAGTGTGTCCCTCGTTGTGGGGAAGCCTCAAAATTAGTCCAAGGCAGGCTCCGTTAATGTGAACGCATTACCTTGACTTAACACTATCTACTCCCTGGTACCCCCAGGAAGCACTAGGGAGTAATTAGTTCGAAATACTCTGGAGAGTAGTTATTTTGAAATAGCAGCACTGGAGCGTCCACACTAATGCTATTTTGAAATAACTATTTTTAAATTAGCGTTATTCCCCAAGGAAAGCAAGAGTACAGATTTCGAAATAAGCAGTCCATTATTTCAAAATAACAGCTTGGTAGTGTGGATGCTCCACTTATAAATTTGATCTAAGGGGGGTTATTTCGAAATAGCACCTTATTAAACACCAGGGCTTACTGTAATTCTCTGCTGAGGCTCCTAACTGCAGCAGCCTTCCTATATCTCTGTTCCCTTTCAATCATTGCAGAAGTGTCATTGGTTGTAACTGACACAATCTGAGTCACATCAAAACCTTCATTAGACATAACAGCTTGAACAGAATTAAACAAATCCTCACCTGTCATGAGACTTATACAGTATAAGGCACAACAAACCCTCCACAAAATTTCTCTCCATCAAAATACCAAACATACAGCATTAGTTGCACTGTGTCCCTAATATCACAGGGTTTATCCACTGTCATGGAAAATTTTCCAGTTTTCAGTTTCCTCACACAACTGCTTGAAAACATATTATGCCATCATCTTAGCAAGATTAATAGCTGTTGTGTCTGATAGTGGCCATTGTGCAAAGATGCCAACTAAAAGGGTTTCAGCTATAGCAGGGTTTCCCAACCTATGGGTTGGGACCCAAATATGGGTTGCCATTACATTTCAAAAGGGTCGCCAAGTGTCTCCCCAGGTGGCTCTCCCTTCCCTCCTCCCCCCGTTTTTGAAATTGCCTTGGTTCACTAAGTCTTCCAGAATTGTCAAAATGGGTCCCCATCTGGAAAAAGTTGGGAACTGCTGAGCTATAGTAACAATTCACTGTTTAATAATGCCCATATCTGTGAAAGGTTTCCTATGTTCTGCCTTTATCCACATACACCTCAGTGAAGCATCAGTTGCCTTTTCCTGTACACAAATAGCCTTTGAAATAATATTTGTGCTCTGAAAATATGCACCCTTTAATGCAGAGCTACTCAACATGCGGCACATGGACCACACGCAGCCTGTGGCACATTTGTTTGCGGCCCATGGTGCGGTTTGGGTTTACATGGGGCTCAACACACAGCACACGGGTGGGATCCTTTGAACACAGCCTCCACCAGGAACACAATGGCGAGCCATCTCTCCTGCAGGGTGATCACTGAAAGACACAAGCAGACAGGCTGGCTGGAACAGATGGATACAGGGTGTCAGCATTTCTAGCCCCAAGAAAGGAGGTGCCAGGAGCACCTGGGCATTGTGGGAAGTGCTTTGTATTCATGTCTGTCAGTGTGAAAGAAGCTATTTGCATATATTTGCATATATATTTGCATGTATATGCAATCATACTTAAGTTGCAGCCCTCGGCATGTGCTGTGAGTATCATTGTATCCCCTCGGGCTTCCAAAGCTGAGTAGCCCTGCTTTAATGTGTAGTGCACTACTTGTCTGCTATTAAATGGGAGCTAAGTGGATATTTGTGGTCAAAATCCATGTGTTTTCTTCTATAATGATTTTGATGTTCCCACTGTTAACAATAGCCACAATCTCTGTACAGATTAAACATATTGGTCGAGCCTTCGGATGTGGTGATAAAATAAAACAATAAGCGTAGGTTCCCTCTTCTTTAAATGAATGATTTTCACTGTCAACTTTCTTTTTTGGCTGCCATGTTTAAATACAGTGCTATTAAATGTCAAAAGTGCTTGAGGTGGGATGGCCCTGGCTCACTTTTGCTCCTCCTGCATTTCCTGGGGGGTGGGGCTCTTCATTCCCCTCCATCCCCCACACAGAGGCCAGGAAGAGGGGGGCAGAGCACGAGAACCCTCTCCTTGTCACAGGAGTAGATAGAAGGAAAATGCAGAGCTGCTGCAAACCACTGAACTCTTTCTTCTCCTTTCTTTCTTCTGTAAGAATGGCACCTGCCCAAGGGCAGGGGCAGAGACCACCTTCTGCTTCCTGCAGCAGTCCTGATTGGAAGCAAGGGAAAAAGCAGCCAACAAGAAGAGTTTTCTCCAAGACTGACAAGAAATATGCACGCCTCGGTGGGTTAGTTGGAACTGTGCACATGTTAATTGCTAGATCTGTGACCCAGGAGCATGTCCTTGGTCTGGAATACATGAATCCATTCAGGGATTAGGCAGGGAAACAGACTGTAGGAGAGCCACAGCAACAGCTGGGTAAGACTCCATTGCCATCTTTGTTGATGTTGAGGGAGGGGGCAATTACAACATAAATAAAAGGAGTTTTCCGTTTTCTGACCAATGAAATTATTGTTATGGAGGATATTAAATGTTGTGAGTAATCCTTTGTTGCAGTTGAGGGTGGAAGCAATGCCATTTCCCTCCCTTTTCTCCCCAGCTCATACATGTGTGATACAAGATAGATTCCAAGCATGGATGAAGATGGAGTATTTCAAACATGCATTCAGTGATCACTGTTTTGTGAGTTTAAAGCTAAGAAATTGTACAAGCAAAGTAAGTCTGAAGGTATAGGGTTAACTGGTAACTGGTGGGTGCTGGAGCAGCTCCCTACCTGCCACGGGTACGAAGCTGCTCCAGCCTCACAGGGGGCATGCCACAGACAGGGGCTGCTCTCATCCAGAGTAGCTGGTTTGCCAGCGTCTGAAGAAGCCTCTGCCTGTGGGGAGCCCGGCCTGCTGCTGATAAGGACTGTTTTGGTAGGGGTTGCAAGCTGGCAATAGCCCCAGGCCTCATGCAGGGGCTGAGAGTGGTAAGCCTGCGCAGGGGCTGGGATCCAGCAGCCAGCCCAAGCACTGGGCTGGGAGCGGAAGCACCATGGGTTGGGGGTTGCTCCAGCCAGGATGGCGTGTTCCTCTAGCTATATCTTGCTTAATTGGTTAACCGGTTAAACATTAAGTTAGCCTAATGATAAAGCAGTTAACTAATTAAGTGGGATTTTACGTCCCTACTGTATGATCACGTGCAGTATATGAATATCTAGCTATCTATATACTGCAGTGGCACACTTTCAGGTCACCTATACTGGGCCTGCAAACCAACAGTGTCTTTCACCCACTCCTAGGCTACATCTACACTGGCAGCTTCTTGCGCAAGAACTCTTTCAGAAGAGAGCGTCTACACTGGCATGTGCTTTTGTGCTAGAGCATCCATGCCAGTGTAGATGCTCTCTTGTGCAAGAAAGCTCTGATGGCCATTTTAACCATAGGGCTTTCTTGCGCAAGAAATTCATGTATAGCGGCTGGTGGGAACTACAGGCAGGTGGCTGGTAGGAGCGGTGGCAGGTGGCCAGTGGAGCAGCTGCAAGAAAAACCATCAGGCAGTCGGTGGAGTGGAACGAAACAGCGGGCTGAGCAGGGCAGTTCATGGGACGGCTGGAGCAGCTCGCAGAACAGCAGGTGGAGTGTGGTGGAGTGACTCGCATTAAAAGCGGCAGCAGAACCCTATGGGGAGGTGGGGCCGTTGACGGATCACGTAAGGTGTATCAACCCCCCGCCCTCTCCATTCCACCCAGGTTGGGAGGTAAAAACCCTGCAGGTAAACTTTTGAACCCTGGGGTGGCACTGACCTGGGACAGATAGTTTTGGGGTATCAGACTTTGGATCTTCAGGTGATTTTTGGGCTGCTGGACTCAAGAGACTCTTGGGGTGTTGGACTCTTGGGGGACTTGGGGTGATTCTTGGCTGGGGGTGGTTCTTTGCTCATGGTTTGGTCTATGAATCCTAGTTGTGGTGTTTTCCCAATTTAATGCTGATGTCAGTTACCTTATGTTATTAAAGATTTGCTGCTATACCGAGGCTCTGTGCTTGCGAGAGGGGAAGAATTTCCTCTTTGAGGCGCCATGGGGTGTGTATAAGATTTCCCAGGTCACAGGGTGGGGGCTCAAGTCAGTGTTGCATTACGTTTTTGGGAGGGGACCCCTAGGTACTGAACCCGGCCCTTGTTGCTATTAACTCGGCCTGGCAGAAGGGTTACATGTCACTCCCTCTGCTGGTGCATTCAACGCTGGCGTTCATGAACCTTTTTCTGTGGTCGACCAAGGCCTACAATAAGTAAGCAGTATTTTTCTGGGTGACAGTCATGCAGATTGTGGAGGCAAACAATGGGCACATGTCGCCAGCACGGTTTAGGAATCTCATTCTATCAAAGCCATCTATTATCTCAGGCACATTAACAATTTTCACCAGCCCTGGGTAAAGCAATAATTGCCTAACAAGCCTCCATCAACACAACATCAGTTGATTTGCCAACACCAAACTGGTTAGACAACAACCTGTATCAGTCAGGGTAGCCAGCTTCCATATGAAAACAGCACCATGTTTCTCGACTACTCGGACTTCTCATCTGAGTGACCTGGTTCCAGAGGGTTTTGGCAAGTTCTCACACAGCCTCATGAAGATAGCGTTCATCTTGCAGAAATTTTAGAGCCCCGGCTAGGGTTGCCAGATGGTTGAAACAAAAATACCGACCACCCCCCCCCCCCCCCAAAGAAAAAACCCACCAGGGAAAAATTCTGTTGAAGGAAAAAAAAGGGGGGAGGTAGACCAAAGTTGTTGAGGGGGGGAAAAAAAACAGCATTAAAACAGCATGTCCCCTTTAAGAGTGAGTGCAGGAATAGGAAGAGGGGAGCAGTTGAGCACTAAGACCCACCTTGGTCGGCAGTCATTTTGTGCTGGCAGCCTTGCGGAACCAGGTAAGCATGGGGTCTGGGGTCAGGGGGGTGAGGGTGTTGGGAGCCGAGGGAAAGGGTTCGGGGGGGGGGGGAGGCCGGGCGCTGGGTATTTGTAGGGTTGCCAGGTGCCTGGCATTTTCGCCTCCTGGCTGGGGAAAAAGCAGAAAATACCGGACATTTTAGGTGTCCGGTATTCTCTGAATTTTTTTTACTGGATAGGAGGTGAAAATACCAGACTGCCCGGGTGAATACTGGACACCTGGCAACCCTGGCTCAGAGACCACTCACACTCCAAATCCCTTAGCCCAGGACCAGAGCAGGTGCCCCAACTCTCTGCTGCTGCCTGATGAAAGGGAAGGAGAATGGGAGAGGGAGGGAGAAGTGAGTAGGAGCAGGGCCTATAAGAAAGGGCACAAAGAAGGCAGGGCAAGAGTATTTGGATCACTTAAATTCAAAAAGTGATCTCATGCTTAAAAAGGTTGAAGACCACTGCAGTAGGCTATCCTTAACAAAGCATCCTGCAGTTTTCTGAAGACATCAAGCTGCTGCTGAAATACCTTCCATAATGTCTCATGCACTGTATTTGTCTCTTGTTGCTGAAATGAGAGTGGCATTAATGCAGGGGTGGGAAAAAGGGCCTCCGTGGGCCAGATCCAGCCCACCAAGTGGGTTGATCCAGCCCAGAGGGGACCTGCTGTTCCCCCACCCCCAAGCCAATTAGGGCCTTAGGGAGGGGGAAGTGCATGAAGTTTCCTCTGCCCTGCCAGGAACATGCAGCACTTAGAAGCGTCGCATGCTCCTGGCAGGTCAGGAAGAGACTTCATGCACTCCCCCACCCCCACATCCTGATTGGCCTGGGGACAGAAGGCGGAACGCACAAAGTCTCCTCCCACCACCAGGGGCATGGGCGCCAAGGGGGAACCTCTGGAAGGACAAAGATGCTCCCCCAACCCCAGACTAATCATGGTTTGTGGGTGAGTAAGCATGGAAGTATCCTGGCCCCATCCCTTTTGGTGCGGCCTGGGGCCACTTCAAAAAATTCTGAAGTGGCCCCCGGTAAAAAATTATTGTCCACCCCTGCATTAATGCCAGCAGCTGGAATAAGTCATCACCCTAAACTGGATCCATGCCTTGCTACCAGATGGAATAGAGACTGCAAACAGAAATGAAGATCATACCAAGGCAGAAGTGCATTAGTTTAATGAGCTGGAGGCTAACATACAGGCATAGGAAGGACAGACAAGTTCTCCTGCAATACACTGCAAAACTATTAAAAGAGCTGTACATCTTAATGCAGTGCCGAAAACCATCGGCTATTCCCACAGAAATTCCAGTTCCTCATCCAGATTAGTACAGCACAAGTGTGAAAGTAGCTATGCAGGTGTTACTCAAATGTCGCTCAGCAATGGGGATGCACAGACCCGTGTTTGGCTAACCCAAGTTCCTGGATCCCAGGAAACTCTGCAGTGAAGACACACCCTGAAATGTCTTTCCAAAATACACCACTTTACAAAAGTTCCTGGGAAAGATTTTCTATTCTCTCTTAAAGAAATGTAATTGTTTTGAATTTCAACACAGAGGAAATACAACTTAGTTAAACCAAGGGCACCATTTCAGGACAGCAGGGGGAGCAGCAGCCATGCATTCAGGTACGCAGCTTGCTTTTCGTCCTCTTCCCCTGACTAACAGGGAGTGAGGGGAAAGTACTTGCCTCTCACTCCTGGCTGGTGAAAGGATGGGGCAGAGGAGTAAATCACAGAATTCAGACACATCAGGGAGAGAGGGGAAAGTGAGTAGTCAACTAATCAACTAACTGATAAGCCTAGGCTTCTCGGTTAGTTGAGTCGACTACTTGCATTCTCCCCCCTCAGCCTCTGTATCCAGTTCCCCCCAGAATAGTCTCCGTGGTGCCACCTGCCCCGCACCTCTGCACTGCTGCCTCTATTAGAAGCAGCAGCGAGGGTTGGGGGTGAAAGGAGGCTGCCGCGAAGCAGCCCCTAGCTGTGGCCAACACAGACAGAGACTACTCTGGCTCTTATATATTTAAACTGCAAAGCCTTAGTGGGGGTAGGTCCTGGACCTGGTGCAAGCCAGAACTGAGTGTTTCTTCCCTTATTGACTAATTATGTAGTTGATAAAAATTCTGACTACACGATTAGCCAATTACCCACCTCTTAACATCCTTATCCCTGATAGTCAGGGGAACGGGAAGAAAAGCAAGCCGTATGTCGGTACACATGGCTGTTGCCTCCCTGCTCTCCAGAAATGGTGCCCTTGAGTTAGATTATTTCTGCTCCTTTTACTTATTCTGCATCTGACTGATAGTGATAATTTCCAGATTCAGGGGTACTACTTGCTTACAGTAAGAAATGTAAATAAAACAGGCTCTCAATTTTCAGTTGTTAGAGTACTAATGGCTCACCATAGGCATTGCTGACCTTTAAAGTATTAAATCAATGGACCTGCAACTACACGGCTTGAAGCAGTGAAAGAGGAGTTCCTCCTATTTGATGCACTGAATCAACAGAATTCCAGATATGTATCTACTTTACAATACTGAATGCTGCCAGAGATTATAAAAACAGGAATAAAGACAACCCCAGGAATTACTGACTAGTCAACTTAACTTCAGTACTCAGGTGGATAATGGAGCAAATAATTAAGCAATCAATTTGCAGACACTTAGAAGATAGTAAGGTGATAAATAACAGTCAGCATGGATTTGTAAAGAATAAGTTATGTCAAACCAACCTAATAGCTTTCTTTGACAGTGTAACAGGCCTTGAGGGTAAGGGGAAGCAACAGATGTGGTATATTGATGTTAGTAAGGCTTTGATATTATCTCAGGGTATGTCTACACTACAGTGCTATTTCGAATTAACTTAATTCGAAATAGTTAATTCTAATTAAGCTAATTCAAAATAACGCATCTATACACAAAAACTATTTCGAAATAGCAAAATGCTATTTCGAAATAGCACATCCACACTGAGTGGACCCTGAACCGAAGTTAAAGCTGGCCAGAATCAGTGCCAGAAAGGCATCGGGTTAGGACTTAGTGTGTGGGGATGCTGCCTGAGGCTAACTGAGCTTGGTGCTTAAAGAGACCCTACCACCACCCCGGACAAACAGTTCTCAGGGTTCTCCACTTGCTTGTCTACCTTGATGGGGGACAGCAAAGCCCTGAGTGCCTGAACTCAGGACACCACAGAACTTGGCCACATGGAGCCAGAGCTGCCCCTGGGCACACCAGTGCGTCTCGTGGTGCCGTTGCCATCAGCCTGGCTGCACCTGCTGCAGGCTGCCATCCGGGGGGGGGGTCCATCGGGGGACTGTCAGGATCCAGGAGGCCCTGAGGGAGAGCATCCACCCCGAGGAGCCCTCAGAGCCTCCCCGGTCCTCCCCACCGGGGCCTAGTGCCCCATTCCTCCTTCACTTCCTTCCACTTACCCCTCCCTAGCCCTCCTTCCTGATGTCAAATAAAAGACACGTATGTTCAAAAATAGAAACTGGGTTTATTGAATAAAACTGGGCGGGGATGAACCTCTGGGGAGACTGGGAAAAGGAGGTGGGAGAGGGGAAGAGAGAGGGTGGAAGAGGGGAGGGGGAAACCTGAGAGGAGAGAACTGGAAGGGGGAAGCAAGGGGAAGAAGGGGTAGGGGAAGCTCAGGGCTCAGGGTTGGGGGGTCTCACCAGACCAACTTGACTTCCATGCTAACCTGCTCCTGAGTTCGCATGTGGCTTTTGGTGGCCAGGCTGGCAGCTATCCTGCCATAGACGGCCGCATTCCTCCGTCTAGTGTAGAGATCATGGACGTTGGGGGCATCCCCCCCCCAAATCTGAATAAGGTCCATGATCTCCACCCTGGACCAGGAAGGTGCCCACCTTCTCCAGCCCCTGTCAGCCTCCTAGGAGCTGGCAGACTGCTCCTGGGGAGCGGTGGAGGGCTGGCTGCCTGTGGCTTACTGGCTCATGTTTTGGGACCCCGGTGGCCACTGCTGGCTCTGGGCTGGCAGGCTTGGAGCTAGCACAGGCACTGTGGCCAGGGTCTACCCCTTTAATGGCTCCGGGGCTGGGGGAGAGGAGAGTAAATTTTCCTGGTTGTGCCCAGAGTGGCCACCAGGGCTCCATGGGAAGGGCTGGAGGCCCCCTATTTTGGATTAAGTGTCTACACAGCACTTAATTCAAAATAGCTATTTTGAATTTGGTGTTACTCCTCGTAGAATGAGGTTTACCAAATTTGAAATAAGGGATCCACTATTTTGAATTTATTTCAAAATAGCAGTTTGCCTATGTAGACGCTATTAAAGTTAATTTGAAATAACTACTGTTATTTCGAATTAACTTTGTAGTGTAGACATACCCTCACGTGACCTCCTCATATGCCAGGGGCATGCAAACTTCCTGCCTCAGGTCACAACCCAGATCCTCTGCACTCTATCCTGCACACCTGCCCTGGTCAGAATCCTCTCCTGAATTCAAACCTCCTCCCAGACTCTGAATCCCCTCTTGCACTCCAATGCCCTACCTAGAGCTCCCTCCTGTACCCAACTTCTGTCCCAATGCTAATGAGTACTGATGGACCTTTCCTCCATTAATTTATCTATTTCTTTTTTGAACCCCGTTATGGTGTCTCTACACAGCACCCAAAACTCAAAATAAGATAACGCAATTTGCACTGTGCAAATTTTGTAGCTTATTTCGAGTCTATTTTGAAATAGCTTGAATAGCCAAATTCCAAAATAAAGTGTTATTTCGAGCCATCCCTTACTCCTTATAGAATGAGGTTTATGGGGATGGTGAAATAGCGCATCCACTATATTTCAGAATAGCAGACAAGTTCAAAACACGCGGAATAACTATTTCGGGATATGTCTGGTGTCCTGAAATAACTTTGCTGAGTAGACATATACTTAAAGTCATGGTCCTGGCAAGGAATTCCACAGGTTGACTGTGTGTTGTATGAAGAAATACTTTCTTTTGTTTGTTTTAAACCTTCAGCCTATTATTTTCATTGGTGACCCCTAGTTCCTGTGTTATGGGAACAAGTAAATAACTTTTTCTTATTTACTTTCTCCACACCAGTCAGAATTTCATAGACCTCTATCATATCTCCCCTTAGTCTCCTCTTTTCTAAAATGAAAAATCACAGTTTTATTAATCTCTCCTCAAATGGCAGCCATTACAATACCCTAATAATTTTCGTTGCCCTTTTCTGAACTTTTTCCAATGCCGTGACATCTTTTTTTGAGATGTGGCAACCACATTTGCATGCAGTATTCGAGATATGGGCGTACCATATATTTATATAAAGGCAGTAAGGTGTTCTCTGTCTTATTTTCTATCCCTTTTTTTATTGATTCCTAACATTCTGTTTGCTTTTTTGACTGCTGCTGCACATTGAGTGGATGTTTTCAGAGAACTATCCACAATGTCTCCAACATCTCACACTTAAGTGATAATACTTAATTTAGTCCCCTTCACTTTATACAGATAGTTGGGATTATGTTTTCCAATATTCATTACTTTGCATTTATCAACATTCAATTTCATCTGCCATTTTGTTGCCTAGTTTTTTTGTGTTTTTTTAAAATCCTTTTGAAGCTCTTCACAGTCTGCTTTGGACTTAACTATCTTGAGCAGGTCAGTATTATCTGCAAATGTTGCTGCCTCACTGTTAACCCCTTTCTCCAGATCATTTATGAATATGTTGAATAAGACTAGTCCCAGTATAGACCCCTTCAGGACACCACTAGTTATCTCTATCCATTCTGAAAACTGACCATTTCTTCTTACCCTGTTATTTCCAAATAATAGCTCTGAGCAAGGGTTTTCCAGAGGTCTTAGCCTTCCGCTCTTATAATTATGGTTGTCAGTTTGTATTTTCCTAGAACTTTTTCCTTCCTTCATCTGGTAAAATTCATGTCAAGCTTTGCTGACAAGGACCAACTCATCTTCACCATTATCATCTTCTAGGTGTCTGCACTGAAGTTAATAAGATTTGTCTGTAATACTCCAAGCTGTCCTTTTCCCCCTTTTTATAATCTCTGTCAGCATTCAGTATTGTAAAATTGATCCATATCTGGTATGCTGTTGATTCAATGCATCAAACAAGAGGAATATCTCTTGAGGAAAGGGAGGAGGTGAAGTACCAGGCCTCTTCATTAGTCTGTTGAAGTGTTAGTAGTGGGACATTTATTTGCAACACAAACAGTTCAGTGTAGAAATATTTGTAGATCTCTTCCACCCCTGTTCTATCAATGACAGCTTTTCCATCCTTGTTCTTCAGCACCATTATTTTCTACCTATAGAGCATCAATTCCAGTTTACATTTTTGAGGTTTTTGCGATTTTAACTTTCATGTCAGTACTTGTGGAAGCCCTTCTTTCGTCTTCTGAGCAGCTAACAGAGGGAGAAATACACAACGTTGTCATCATCATTTCAATTCACTTCTCTAGAAAGTTCCTTGCTTCCTCCAAGAGTCTTTCCTTTAGCCTCCTCAGTCTTTCTTTCTCAGCTAATTTCACCCATTGCCTGAACTTATCAGGAAAATTTTTATAGTCCTCATTTCAGATATTTATGAGACTCCAGTCTTCCTTGGAAATGTTCACTTTCAGGATTTTCTTGTTGAATATTTTCAGCTACTGTCTCTGATTGGCCTCTTCTCCATCTTTACATTGAAGTTGAGTCTCACTCTGAGAAAGCAGTGGTGACTACTGGTGTTAAGTGATGGCACTACTGAGATGTCTTATAAGATGCACCACTTATGAATCATAATACAGTCGAACTGCATCTTGTTCTTTGCACTGGATGTAATCCATGTTCACCTTCTCTTGGCCTTCTTAAACCAGGTGTTACCAATGAACATTTCTTTTGTCTCTTCAGAGTTGCCACTCACTTCCCTTGTGAATTCCATTCACTGATGCCATACCTTCCAATGAACTTTTTGCTTTCTTTCCTCCTTCTGACCTTATCATTGTAGCCTCTCATCACAATCGTATATATGGATTCTGAGCTAGGGTTTCCTCATGTATTATTCAACATCATCTTCATTTGTGCTCGTGAAGTATAAATCTGTACAATATTGAGGGTACTATTCTTGTTCAGTTGGAAGTATAACACTCCAATGCATAATGACTTGAACTTACAGGAGATGATATTTCAAGTTCATTCCTTGTTGATGATAGAACCAATTCCTCCAATGGTTCTCACACCTTCTCCTTTTGTCAACATGATGGTGCTTCTGTCTCTTAATTTCACTTCCACCGCTTTTCTTCAGCATGTCTTGCAGAAACCGAGGACATCACAGGCAGTCCTTGACTTCTCCATTATATGGTTAATCAAGTCATCCTTCATCAGTGTCCTGCAGCTGTAGGCACACACTGAGAAGGCAGTTCTTTTTCTGGCCAGTAAATGTCTGTAATTGGGTGATAGGAGAGGGATAATGTGATCCCTGTTGTGTTCCCTTCCTCTGGGCATCTGGTATTGGCCAATGTCTGCAGACAGAATACTGGGCTAGATGGACCTTTGGTCTGACCCAGTATGGCCGTTCTTATGTTCTAAATGTCTTAGTCACCTCTCATTGATTGAACTCTGCACTGCTGCGTAGAATGGTTTGAGGGATCTGCGAGGAACTAGGTTCCATTTATTTGCGCTGTTTTAGCCATTTCTACAGCAACCTGCTAGCTGTCTTGTCAGTGGCAAGTTTACCTTTTCAACTCAGCTAGCACCCAGTCTCAGGAAGAGGGACAACTATCCCTTCCTTGGTTGGCAGTCTGATACCTTAGTAACATGGTAGGACCTACTGGAGAATACACTCCACAATCATCACCATCAGATAAAGTAGAGTCACTGGTACACCACTTTGTGTTGCAAAGATAAGATTTTACATCATCACTGGATATTTTTTAAGAGCAGGTTAGACAAACATCCATCAGGAATGGTCTAGTTATTATTTAGTCCTGCCTTGAATGCAGGGGACTGGACTATATAACCTATGGATGTCTCTTCCAGTCCTACACTTCTCTGATCCTATACACAGATATAGATATACAGATATAGTAAACACACTAACATATAATGTGTATTATGCTTTTTTGGTTGGTAAATGCAACCAGAGAAATGTGGAAGGTGCATTATATCAGTTTAAGAACAAATAATTTTAAAGTTGACTTGTTGCTTTTTACTATCCCTCTTTTGCTTGATTAGCAAGTTTCAAATAGCTTATAAACTGCATTAAAAGGTTTACAAGCTTTTTTTAAAGGGATACTCCACTTAAAAATCATAGGAAAACTAAACATTTTCTTTACTTACATTACTAAAACAACTTACTAAAAATGAATGTGCTACTTATTCACTAATAATACTGCTACTTTTACTATTTTACTCAGTGAGGACCACATAGTTCCCTGTAGGATACATGGTTGAGCAGCCACGCAGGAAAAATGTTAAGACCTGCCCACCTCATCAGCAGAACCACACAGCACAAGTGTCAACAAAAATTGCTCAAAAAAAAATTCTGGTGCGTGTCTTCGCATTTTTTCCACCACTGTTTCGGCTCTCTTCGTTTAATGGGTTGGCTACCCCTGACATAGCAGCATGCCTTCAGCCCTGCACTAATTAGGTACTTTTTCCTGAGTGCTCCTGATGCTATAGCTGGAAGTGGGAAAAGGTAACCTGGTGGGGAAAATAGAATCATAGAATACTAGGATTGGAAGGGACCTTGAGAGGTCATCGTGTCCCTGCCCCCATGGCAGGACAACAGCTACTTTAAAAAAAGACTTGGCAGCCGGCCAGGTAGCTCTCTGTCCCTTGATCCCTCCCCTTTCCCTTTCTCTCTCTCAGCAGCCCCATGTTTTGTCCGGCTGCTTTAAAAAAAAGTCCATAGCCCATTGTCTGCTGCCCCCTCCCCCTTCCCTCTCTGGGGAGACAGGCCTATGCTTTGTTAGGTTACTTTAAAAAAAGTCCTCTATCCTTCCCTTTCCCCCCAGGTAATTCCAGCTGCTTGGCTGCTGTTCAGAGTACAAGGTAGCAAGCACCCATAAAATAAAGAAAGCAATGCAGATCTGAGAATGAGACTGTGCTAACTTGGAGCTAAAATGGTGAAGTTTGCTGTCCACCCATGTTATTGTGAGAGACTGCTTAGGTGCAGAAATAAAATAAAAAAAAATATGCAGAAGGATTTCATTCTCAATCTTTCCCCAGAACTGACCCACACTAGCTTTGATGAATGAAAAATCTGAGATATGTAAACAACTTCAATATTAAAAAACTCTGTTCCCTAGATAATAGGGAACAATGTGAGCATAAAAAGTGCTCAGAAATGAGCCCATTAAATTACATTTAGCCAGTAGCTGAAAATAATTTAACACACATACCCAAATAGCCCAACCTAAATCCTTGTCAGCTCAAGAAACTGTGCCTTCAACTCCACTTTCCTGGCAAAGACAACAAGAGCAGACACCCTATTAATAAAAGCAGTATATACCTCAGGCATGCCATGATTTTTTTCTTAAAAGCAGGATACATAATATTACATGGCCTTCTTCTGCTCCTTTTTACAGTCATGTGTAAACACAGGCAAATGGCATCAACCACCACAAAAGCAAATCCTAAGAAGAAATGCTGCCTCATGATGCTCAAAGGAGAATGGCTGAATGAAATAGTTGAAACAGAACGTCAACAATCTAGAGGCAATATTTGTGTACAAATGAGGGAAATATTCCAGTACAGTGCTGATGTGGGCTTGAGCTGCAAAATTTGTACTCAAGCTAGAATATCCAGTGCATTCTCTATAGGCAAGAAATTGGCAGGTGGATGGAAGTTGAACTACAAGAAGAGGCATTTATCAAGCAAATGTCATGAAGCTGCTGTACTTATTCTTAAAAGAAGAAATACTCATCCACTGGGATTTGACTTGTGAAGTATTCTAATAGAAACCACTAATGAGAAACAGAAGAGACTGGAACTGAAGGAAAAACAACATTCAAAGCCAGAAGAAATAAAAATTCTCATAGATAATGTTCTACTTCCAGTACAAATAAACAGCTCCATGAACTCTGTGCAAAATATAAATAATCACATAACAAAATATCAGCATGTACCAGTGAGCTGGCATAGCAAAAACAATGCTTCTGAGTTTTATCAACAATGTTGCCCATGCAGAAATCATGTTGGCTATTTGCCTGTGTCACGGAGTGTGGGGAACCACCGAGCCCTGCATCCCCATCCGTGACTCTCAGCCAGCAGGTAGAACAGAAGGTTTATTGGTTCACAGGGATACAGCATAGCATAGTCTTGTTAACACAGGAGCCAGGAACAGTTAGTCAATCCATTTTACGGTAAGGGGGACCCAGAACCAGTGATATGGGTCCCTTCCTTGTCCCGCAAGCCAGCTAGACTCCCTGGATCCTAAACAAGCTGAGACTAACTTACCCACTAAGCATCTGGCCCCAGCCCTACAGGCAACTCCGCCTCCTCCTTTGTCCAGCTTCCTGGGCAAAAGGTGTCACCTGATTGCATCTCCAATCTAGGTTCAGATTACAAGACAGCCTGGGCCATTGTGTATGTGCGGAGCTGGGCAGCCTGGGACAGATTCCCCTCCATGACAGTCACACCCCAAACGGGCACGGGTGCAGTACTCAGGGAAACTGAGGCACATACACAGTTAAAACACAGCAGCACAGGACAGCAGGAATCACATATAACATAACAAGCAAATAGAGTGAATGCAATCCCCACTTCAGCACAGCCTGTCTTCCTATTATACACTTATTATTGACGAAAGCACAGATATTTCTGTTACCAAGTAGCTTATAATTTACTTTAAGTTCAGAGAGGCAGCATGTGCAGTGCATAAGAGACTGTGCTTTGTGGCATCATTAAATTATCTGCTTATAATGCACACGCCAATACAGCTGCTATCAAAAACTTTTACACTCTGAATAAGCTGGATATGATGAAAACGGTGACGTTCACTTCAGATGGTGCTTCAGTCATGCTAGGAAAAAACAAGAGTGTTGCCAAACAACTCGAGCAGTGCATTCAACATTTAACAGAACAACACTGCGGGTGTGTCTAAACTACACCCACCCCCGTCGGCAGAGGGATGTAAATTAGATGTATCGAAAGTGCAAATGAAACCGGGATTTAAATATCCCGCACTTCATTTACATAATGGTGGCCATCACTTTTTTTCAAAACGGGGCTTTTCGGAAAAAACCAGCAGTTTAGATGGGGTATTTTCAGCAGAAATGCCCCATTTCGAAAGAGCCTGTACTAGAAAATCCCCAATTCTAAAAAAAGCAGCGGCTGCCATTATGCAAATGAAGCACATGATATTTAAATCACAGCTTCATTTGCACTTTCGATACATCTAATTTACATGCCCCTGCCAACAGAGGGGTGTAGTGTAGATGTACCCTGTGTGGCCCATCAAGAAGAACTGGGTTTAGTTGATGAGTGAAACCAAATGCCAATGATGAAGACAATAGAGACACTTTTGAAGATCATTCATATAGGCTACATCTACACTGCAGAGGTTTTGCACAAAAACAGCTGTTTTTGTGCAATAACTTGCAGAGCGTACGCACTACAAGCCCATTCTTGCACAAGAAAAAGTACAGTAAAGCATAAGAACATAGGGCTTTTTGCGCAAGAGTTATTCTTCTCCCCACGAGGAATAAGCCTTTTTGCGCAACAGCTCTTGCACAAAAAGGCATGTGTGGATGGGCAACAAGGGTTTCTTGTGCAAGAAATCCCTATGGCTAAAATGGCCATCAGAGCTTTCTTGCGCAAGAGATCATCCACACTGCCAGAGGCGCTTTTGCGCAAAAGCACATGGCAGTGTGGACACGTTCTTGCACAAGAAGCCTGCAGTGTAGACATAGCCATAGTCTTTTGCAGATCCTCAGTCCAAAAAGGACAATTTGAGGAAATAGCAAATGTCACAGAAAATGAGACTATATCGTTTAAACCTTGAAGTGAAACAGCTGTCTAGACATTTCACAGTAAGTGCTTTGATTCATAATTATGAGATCCTTCTTAAATATTTTGAACTGGAAATCTCAGAAAACAATGACCCAATAGCAAAGTACTTCCTGAATAAGCTCTCTAATACTAATTACCACATCATTTTAGCTGTATTAAATGATGTCTTACATGACTTAACAGAACTGACCAAATGCTTTCAAAGAGCTCTTAAATAACAATTGAATCTGTATAGTTAGAAGGAGCCCAGATCTGCAAGATGAGAGGGCAGCATCTCAGAGAAACAATCTCTTGGAGCAACAATGTGAAAAATACATCAAGTACAACAAATGAACAATTCAGCAGTGAATCTATTCTAAGTTTAATTTCCCTACTGTGTAATCATCTGAATAAGAGGTTTCCAGAAAATGAACTAAATAAATGAGCAGCTTTTGACTTTGTCTTACTTTCACCACATCAAGTCAGGTATGAATTTGGCACTGAAAATTAGCAAGATAGCTGACAAATTCAGAAAAATGTTGGACCTTATTCAAGTGAAGTCATTGGCCCAAAAGATCATGGGGGAGGAGAAGAAATTCATTGTGAACCTGTTTAATGATTATAAATACATAATTGCAGAGAAACAAGAACCAAAGATGATGACAAATTTCCAGGAAATGGTGACTTTCACTCTACAGAATGAAGAACAATACAAGTGTAGTTTCACAACTGGTGGATATATGTGCAACATTTCAAGCTTCCAGTGCTGACTGTGAGTGTGGCTTTCGTCTTATGAATAACATCAAAATTTAATCACAAAACAGACTGAAAGATGATCACCTGGATATGCTAATGAGGATGAGATTTCACACTTCAAGTGGTGAAGTAAACCTTGACAATGGAAGAATTGTAAAGGCAGAAGAGAAAAGTTTCATCATGACCAACAGCAAGTAACTGCTCATTTTCTACCCTGGTAGTGTCAACTAGTGGCTATAGGTGTCATTCAAGTAACAGTCATTAGTGGTCTCCTAAATAAAGAAAATAAATGAAGTACTTCCTTGTGTCAAAACAAAATGTTTAATTTCATATTTCACAAGTCACAACAAAAGAGAGTTTATATACATATTTCTGCATATATAAAGATGATCAAGCTTTTTTCATGTGTGTCAAGCCAAGAGACATAATTTTTAATTTCAAACATAAAGGCTGTGTCTAGACTGGCATGATTTTCCAGAAATGCTTTTAACGGAAAAGTTTTTTCCGTTAAAAGAATTTGTGGAAAAGAGCATCTAGATTGGCACAGACACTTTTGCACAAAAGCACTTTTTGCAGAAAAGCGTCCATGCCAATCTAGACGCTGTTTTGCGCAAGAAAGCCCCGATCGCCATTTTCGCCATCGAGGCTTTTTTGCACAAAACAGTTTTTACCTGTCTACACTGGCCCTCTTGTGTAAAAGCATTTGCGCAAGAGGGCTTATCCCTGAGTGGGAGCGTCATAGTATTTGCGCAAGAACACTGACAATCTTACATTAGATCGTCAGTGTTCTTGCGCAAATTCAAGCGGCCAGTATAGACAGCTGGCAAGTTTTTCCGCAAAAGCAAATGCTTTTGCGGAAAAACTTGCCAGTCTAGACGCAGCCAAAGTGTAACAGCTATTTAATTTAATTTATACTGATAAAATTATTATTTGCTGTCAAGAAAATGAACAATTGTGTTTTATGCCTCAAAAGAACAGATACATATAAGATACCAAATGACTACTGAAAATTTTGCAGTATTAATTTTCTTATATGATTTCATATTAAATAAACATTTAAAGTCATGCATCTCATTAATTATCTCTTGTTTTAGTATTCTTTCTTCCATAACATTTTAAAAATATTTTTCTCTAAGTTATTTGTTAGTAACTGGAGGGTGCCAAAGTGGCACACATCCACACAAATGCACGTCAAAACTCACTCCACTCATGGATGGCAAATAATAGAGGGAACATTGGTGGACAAGAAGAATTACTGAAGACAGTTTCACTTTTAGGTTCCTAGCTTGAGAAAGTTTGGGCTTTAATCAAATCAGGGGAATGTTTATTTGCTTAAAAACAAGTGCTTGCTCTATATGTTAAAATAGTGAACTCATTTCTATAATTGTGAACAGATTTCTATTGAATTTTTGTTTTACAAAAGCTTGATTTCATAGAATTTAAATTTTAAATCAAATTTAATAGTCAGTGTCCCTTTAAAAGAACAGTCTAGGCTATGTCTGTACAATTGATACATTTCAGGTGGCTGCTGCCTATGTTTTTAGCATACACAGTATTAGGAATCTGCTAAAGCTGGTACAGCATTATTTTGCCAAACACTGTGTGGCTCCCCAGTAATGAGATTTTTATCAAGCAGATGTAAAGACCCACTACCGAGCTGACTCGCTGAGCATGCTTAATTAAGGGAATCCATTTGAAAATATCTTTCATGTTTAGTTTCTGTTAATAAATGGCAGACTGGAGGGTGGTAGAAACAAATATTATATTTCATACTTGAGCTTGACAGGGATTTTTGTCTCCTGAATAGAATCAAACAGCAATGGAAAGCTTATTTGTTGCTGAATTAAGCAATATTCCTTCATGATAGAGAGAACAGCCTTTGTATCAAGGGTGCATTTCTAAAGGGTTAAATTAATAGATATTACAAGTATGTGTATTACAGATATATGTTATGTTATGGATGTTAGAAACAAGCTATTGACCTGTTGGACTCTAACATGATTAACCATTTAATATACATCTATCATTAGTATTGTAGCAGCATAGAGTGCCCTCAATCATGGATCAGGGCCCCATTGTGCTAGGCATTCTAGACATAGAGAATAATAATGTATTAATAACCCTTTTCTATGTACTGTATAAATAATTTTCAAGTGGAGCCTCAGCATAATATGTGAGCAATAGAGCATACAGTTAATAAACATTCCTAATTATTATGGCAACATGGACAGAAATTAGTTTTAATTAATAACCATGTATTCTCTTTTCTATTCAGAGAGAATATAACCAGAAAATACAATGGCAAATACAGCATGCAGCATCTCCGATGTGCAGATAAGACAATTCTACAACTGTTCCTCAGAACCTAATGATATGGTTGCCAACCATCATGTTATGGCTCTGCAAGGATCAAGAACTGGATAAGGATGAACTGGTTCAGATTTAATCTAATTAATTCTGTTGGCCAAGATTTTCAATTTTGGGTACCCAATCTGATATCCGTGAAAGGAGCATGATTTTCCGAGGTTGGCTGATTGGCTCTTTCTAAAAACTGGGCTGCTTTAAATTGTCTTAAGTTAGACCCCCTAAACCCACTAGCGAGTAGTTTTTTAAATGTTGGCTGAAGTAAATGTTGTGGAAAGATAACTGAAAGAAATGAAACTAAATCAGCTCCCCCAGTTGAGGATGTTCGCCCAGGTTTTGCTACACACGTTTACAAACTTTTCACAATTTTCACTGAATATTCCTATTCTTCTGGATACCAAGATAGAAGCAGTGCCTATTAGCATATCGTCCAGCTATATTTGGCCAGGATGAGTGCAATAGTGAGAAATTTTCCACAAAAGTCTACCATCAACAGGAGATTGACTGCTTTAGTTATTATAAAAGCGACGAGGAGTCCTGCGGCACCTTATAGACTAACTGAAGTGTAGGAGCATAAGCTTTCGTGGGCAAAGACCCACTTCGTCAGATGCATGTACATGCATCTGACGAAGTGGGTCTTTGCCCACGAAAGCTTATGCTCCTACACTTCAGTTAGTCTATAAGGTGCCGCAGGACTCCTCGTCGCTTTTGCAGATTCAGACTAACACGGCTACCCCTCTGATACTTAGTTATTATAGAGATGTTACAAACAAACAGAAGCCTCTATCTATAAAATGTTTATATGACCTGATTCCTGTAGTATCTGAGCATCTCACGATCTTTAATGTAGACTCAGAGGGTATGTCTACACTACCCCGCTAGTTCGAACTAGCGGGGTAATGTATGCATACCGCATTTGCTAATGAAGCCCGGGATTTGAATTTCCCGGGCTTCATTAGCATAAGTGGGGAGCCGCCATTTTTAAATCCCCGCTGCTTCGAACCCCGTGCAGCGCGGCTACACGGGGCTCGAACTAGGTAGTTTCACGAGGAGTAATGGTAGTTCGGAATAGGAACCTAGTCCGAACTACCTAGTTCAAGCCCCGTGTAGCCGCGCTGCACGGGGTTCGAAGCAGCAGGGATTTAAAAATGGCGGCTCCCCGCTTAGGCTAATGAAGCCCAGGAAATTCAAATCCCGGACTAGCGGGGTAGTGTAGACATACCCAGAGTGACAAGGTGGCTGAGATAATGTTATATATGGGACTACTTTTATTGGTGCAAGAGACAAACTTGTGAGCCACACAGAGCTCTTTCTTTCAATTCCAGACTTATAAAAAGCTTTGTGTGGCTCGAAAGCTTGTTTTTCTCACCAGAAAAAGTTGATCCAATAAAAGATAGTAGAGAGCAGTGTCCCTTGCTCACTACACTCGCCAACCCCCTGTCTCTGGGAGTAGGCAGCCCCAGTTCTCCCCACAGCCGTGGAGAAAGGCTGGGCCAACCTGTGGCAGCCATCATCACTTCTTCAGATGACAGGAGTATTAGAAGTCCAGATCCAAGAATAAATAGGGGAAGCGGGGAGGGGAAGAAGGAAATAAGAGAAAAAAAGAGACAAAAGGAGGGGAGAAAAAAAGAGAGACAGTAAGTAGATAGTTCAGATAGTTACAAGAGGCTGATAAGAACTACTAGCACCTCCATTGTTAGGTTGGTTGGTTGGCACTAACTGATATCTAATACTTTTTTAGAAAAAGTTTCCTTCTCCCTCAACTCACACAAAAAAGTACACTCAATAGACATGTCTTGGAACATCTAAAAGCAAGTAAAATAATGTCAGTTCCTAGCCAAAAGTAAATATAAAAGTACAGTTTCCGGACAGACTGTGTATATGTCCTTGGCTTTGCTTTTAAATTTTTGAAATGAAACATGTGTTTCTATTGTGACCTATTGTATCTTTCAAAATCAAAAAGAAATATTGTTATACAGCAGAAAGTTTAAACAGACTGATTTTAAGTCTTCAACTGTATTAGTTACACATGGTAATGTGGTGCCTACAATTTTGTAAATGTTATAGCAATTATGTTTATATTCCTGACTTTTAGAAGATACATGTTTTCATGTAAACTTTGACCTGACTATTTTAATTTAAACTGTTAAAACAAAATAGTTGCATAATGGAAATAATGTCAGTTCATTTCACATTACTTGAGATATACAAACTGCTAAAACAGAGCAATTCCCAGTACAGTAGCTACAGAATGCTTTGCATTTATCTAATACAATTTCAGCATTAACTACCAGATTTCAAGAAAATTGTCTGCCTTATCTATTTTATTTCAGCTACAGTTGTCTTAGGTGTTACTATAATAACGAATAAAATATTTTCAGACAGAAGGGTGATTTTAAATTGACAGTGTCTCTTTAATGATCCACTTCATATTCTGGAACAAAAAGGCCCTTCTACAAGGAACTATCAAAAAGGAATTATAGAATTGCACTTGTATACCAGAATCAGAGGATCCAAGCTTCTGGATAGAATCTCACAATTACAAACAATGAAGTTTGGAACTGACCAGTCAACAACACAACTCATTTGTAACTGGGGGGATGTCTAGACTACATGGCTCTGCTGAACGAGGTATGTAAATTAGACATACTGACATAGTCAATGAGGCGGGGATTTAAATATCCCCCACTTCATTAGAATAAAAATGGCCACCGCATTGTGCCAGCTCAGCTGTTTGTCAGCACGAAGCGGCAGTCAAGATGGGGATCGGTCAGCAAGGAAAGCCTTTGCCGACCAATCCCTTATGCCTCATGCAACAAGGTTTACAGGATCGGTCGGCAAAGGCTTTCCAGCTGAATGGGTGAGACGCCTCCTATTCCCCTTCCCCCTTCAGGATGGGAGGTGAGCTCTGCAAATCACCTCTGAGCTTTGGTCTGCCCTGACCAAGGGCAGCAGCTGTGAGTGGGGTGCAGAGAAGGGTTGGGCATGTGAATGTGACACTTATATTGCTGGACTTGTGATCCTGAGAGGTAAAGGACATTGCCCAACCTACTTGAGCTAGGATGTTTACTCGTGGTTTGGTTATGAACTCTGTGTTTTCCCAAGTTAATGCCACATTACTTCTCTACATCTTTCATTACAAGTTTCTTTTCTACACTCAGACTCTGTGCTTGTGAGTGAGGAAGCATTGCCTCTCAGAGGCGCCCAGGGGTGTGTGTGAATTTCCTAAATTACTGGGTGGGGACTCAAGCCAGTTCTGTGTGAGATGAGCAGGAACCCCATAAAGGGAAAGCATAATTTTTCTTCTGCACAGTACACTTTCAAAGCTGTATTAAATTAATGTTCAGTTGTAAACTTTTAAAAGAACAATCATCGGCTACGAATAGACTGGCCCCTTCTTCGGAAGAGGCATGCTAATTTCTAACTTTGGAATAGGGAAATCCGCGGGGGATTTAAATATCCCCCGCAGGATTTAAATAAACATGGCCGCCGCTTTTTTTCCGGCTTGGGGAAAAGCCGGAAAAGAGCATCCAGACTGGCTCTTGAAAGTAGGAATAAGAGATCCTCCGGAAAAGGGCTTTATTCCGGAGGATCGCACCAGTCTGGACGCTCTTTTCCAGCTTTTCCCCAAGCCGGAAAAAAAGCGGCGGCCATGTTTATTTAAATCCCGCAGGGGATATTTAAATCCCCCGCGGATTTCCCTATTCCAAAGTTAGAAATTAGCATGCCTCTTCTGAAGAAGGGGCCAGTCTAGACGTAGCCAACATGTTTTATTCAGAGTTACGAACAACCTCCTTCCCTAAGCAGTTTGTAACTCAGAAGTTCTACTGTACAGTACTCATAAGCTCTTCTACCTCCTTTTTCCTATATTTTCACATCACAAATGCATGCTACTTGAAGCAATCATGTGTGTCTCTGGATATTACTGCTATTTGCAGTGGTAGCATTTGCAGTTTATAGTGTTGCATCTAGAGCCATCCCATCCATTGGATCGTTCAGGGTAGCCACAGCAGGCCCTGTGCTTTTGGTTCCCAGAGCACCTAGGAGACTACTGGTGGGGGAAGGGCTGGTGTCAGCTGAAGGGGCTGAGCCTCCCCTCACACTTACCAGTGGAGACAGGAGCCACAGGAAGTGAAGCAACCCACCCCCAGCCTGCTACACTTTGCCATCCTCCAGACAGGTCACTCCGCTTCACCATCGTGATGTGGATTGTCGCTGGGCTAAAGGGAATGGAGCAGACTAGGACCAGGTCGCTCTTTTCCTGCGGCCATGGTCAATGCTGGGGGAGCAACCCCTGCTGCCAGCACCAAGCCCCCCAATCATCTCCCTTGTCATGTCGCTCAGGGAAGGAGGTATGGGGGAAGAGTGCAATGAGATCAGGGTGGGGTGGAGCAGGGATGGGAAAAGGCAGGATGGGGCACAGCAGGGTGGGGCTTGGATAAGGTGCCCAGGTGCAAGAAGGGGACTGTCAAAGACCCTGTGTTTCCTTAGGGATGGCCCTGACTGCCTCTATGGATTCTTCCCATTAGTCTTCAGCACACCATTTGTATTGTTATTATCACAGTATTCCACTGAACCAGTGTGATTTTATAGTTTTGATGTTTTTAAAAGAAATATCAATATGTATCAATTTGTATGTTCTATGCTCTAGTGTTTATTCTTAAGTTTCAGTCATGTTAGTATAACACACACATTTCCATAATGTCCAAAGTTAATAAATTATGAAGATATTTCATCCTAAATCCAAGAGGCATTTGGGGTGAATGATTAATAGTATGATACCTAATTTATTAATTAATAGATTAAGATACCTAATTTCTTCCCTAACCAGGAATAATATTTTTAACCCCAGTAGAGCATGTTTTAAGGAATAAAATCAATACTTAGATATTAAATGTATAAGCATTATAAACAAAATTTGAAATAAACAGAAAAGCAGTATTAAAAATAGATCAACTTCTCTACTCTTAAGCTACGGCTACACTACGAACTTTTTTCGGAAGAGGAAATGCAAATAGTGTTCATTTGCATATTTCATGCTCTCATTTGCATATTCTATTCCGATTCTTTTTGTGAAAGAGGTTTTTGTGCAAAAAAGCGCAGTGTAGATTGCGCTTTTTTGCGCAAAAAAACCCTTTTTGCACAAGATCCCTTTTGAGGAGTTCCCCCAAAGCCGCCTCAGCTGCCAGGAGTGGATGACATGCTGAGGAATGTCAAAGGAGAATATCAGTCTGTCCCCCACCCCCTGCAGTAGCACTCTAGTGCATGGCAAAACATGATGCTATATAATTTGAAAAAAACTTTGGCTCTGGTGCATTTGAATTCCAATTTATAAGGAATCAAAAAAAAATTATGCAGCCCCATACAGCCGGCACCCAGCAATCGAGACCTACAGTTAACTGAGTAACTGAAATAATGTTTATTGTTTATACCATTAATATTTGTATTTATTTTTACATTCCTAATCCTGAAAGCATTTGTACTCACTGGAGTTTCTCTAGCATTGGCAACACTTTAAAAGAATGACTGTCACCTAAAGTACAATTACTCTATCAATGTTTCTGTCAGGCTACTGAATATCAGCTATGTGAAAAGTAAAAGTTAATGGGTGGTTTCACCAAAGGCTTATGCCAGCATAAATATGAAAGAGTTCTGTGGGGATCAGGAAGTCCTAATGAAAAACCATGCCACCAGCAGTGGGTTGGACTTAAAGCCATGTATGTAATGGCAAAAGTGGGTCAAGATAGCTCACATCACTGCACTTATATTAATCCAGGATAATTCAAAACACAAAGATCAGATCTGAAAATTTCACCTTAAATGATATCATAACACTTAGTCGAACAGAGCCATTCAAACACCTATTATTTTCTCAGGCTGTGAACTCAAGCTCACAATTTTGAGTGACTATATTAGGTTCCAGCTTCTATCCACCATGATAATGAGTATTCTGTACATCTTTTATTTATAGTCTATATCAGTGAGCAACCTTCCACATGAGGGCTGCATGTGGCCTATTGGGGTTTTATGAGAGGCCCACAAGATATTTTGTTACCATTGCCCACGCAGAGGGTTGCCAGATTCGGCTGGTTTTCATCCACATAGTTTTTTTCCTACAGATATTACAAAAGTAATAGGCACTTAAAGCAAGAGCACATGAAGAAAAGTGTATGCGTATTGCACACAACATTGTGAGAGCTGTAAACTCCCTTTGCATCCAATAAAAATACTGCTACAGTTCAATCAGAACACCCCACAAATTCTAGGTACACAAACACAGTTAGCAAACCTACCCTATCCCAGGAGGCTATCTTGGTTATGACAATTTTGTTGCCCACAGAGATGAAAGAGAGCTGCTCATATGGCCCACTCACTAACCTAGATTGCCCCTCACTGGTCTATACCAAGACTTGCTCAAGAATGTTTGGGGGGTTTAAGAACATAAGAACGGCCGTACTGAGTCAGACCAAAGGTCCATCTAGCCCAATATCCTGTCTACCGACAGTGGCCAGCACCAGGTGCCCCAGAGACGGTGGACTGAAGACAATGATCAAGCGATTTGTCTCATGCCATCCCTCTCCAGCCTCTGACAAACAGAGGCCAGGGACACCATTTCTATCCCCTGGCTAATAGCCTTTTATGGACCTAACCTCCATGAAATTATCTAGCTTCTCTTTAAACTCTGTTATAGTCCTAGCCTTCACAGTCTCCTCTGGCAAGGAGTTCCACAGGTTGACTACACATTGTGTGAAGAACTTTCTTTTATTAGTTTTAAACCGGCTACCCATTCATTCCATTTAGTGTCCTCTAGTTCTTCTATTAAATAACTTTTCTTTATCCACCTTCTCCACACCACTTATGATTTTATATACCTCTATCATATCCCCCTCAGTCTCCTCTTTTCTAAACTGAAAAGTCCCAGTCGCTTTAACCTCTCCTCATGTGAGACCCGTTCCAAACCCCTAATCATTTTAGTTGCCCTTTTCTGAACCCTTTCCAAAGCAAAAATATCTTTTTTGAGGTGAGGAGACCACATCTGTACACAGTATTCAAGATGTGGGCGTACCATAGCTTTATACAGGGGCAGTAAGATATCCTGTGTCTTATTTTCTATCCCTTTTTTAATAATTCCTAACATCCTATTTGCCTTTTTGACCACGGCTGCACACTGTGTGGAAGTTTTCAGAGAACTGTCCATGATAACTCCAAGATCTCTTTCCTGATTTGTCATAGCCAAATTAGCCCCCATCATACTGTACGTATAGTTGGGGTTATTTTTCCCCATGTGCATTACTTTATACTTATCCACATTAAATTTCATTTGCCATTTTGTTGCCCAGTGCCTCAGTTTGGTGAGATCTTTTTGGAGTCCCTCACAGTCTGCCTCTGTCTTGACTATCCTAAACAGTTTTGTATCATCCGCAAACTTTACCACCTCACTGCTTACCCCTTTCTCCAGATCATTTATGAATAAGTTGAAAAGGACTAGTCCCAGGACTGACCCTTGGGGGACACCACTAGTTACCCCTCTCCATTCTAAAAATTTACCATTTATTCCTACCCTTTGTTTCCTGTCTTTTAAACAGTTCTCAATCCAAGAAAGGACATTCTCTCTTATCCCATGGCCATGTAATTTACACAAGAGCCTTTGGTGAGGGACCTTGTCAAAGGCTTTCTGAAAATCTAAGGTTTTTTATATGCTTTCTTTCTGTCTGATGTATATTACAAGTTACACTACAGAGAGGCTGAAAATATTAATAAAAAGATACCTCTCTGCCTTTAAGTTGTAGGGACTGTGTTGATTCTGTTAACAATGCTATACCTCAAAAGAAAGCCATCAGCAAACATTTTTGGACAATCGTAAGCAAAAAATAAACCGTGAAAGATCATGCTATTTTCTGAAAACTTAAAGGAAAAAAACTATTCTATGCAATAATTTTCTAGTCTGTTCAATTAAGGAAGTCTTTATTATAGTAATTTACATACTACTGCCCTTTTAAGCCAGCTTTAAATTAAGTGTAAGTGTAAGAACTCTAGACACATCATTAACATCTACCTCAAAAAAATTCTCTCTCAAATTTTAGTTCTGACCATTTACTTAAATATTAATATCCATAAACATATCAAGCTAAGTGAAAATTACTTAACGTTATTAATGCATGTTTATGAACACTTCATTTCCAATCATCAATAGATTTTTTGCTCAATTGTTGTCCAAAATACGGTAGAATATTGGCACATAGGACTTTGGCATACTATAATAAAAGTAAAAAGATTCAGAATATCTCTGCTTTTTCATTCTTTATCATTTTCCTCTTCTATTTGTAATCTCTAGACTCCCTTGTGATGCAGTGATAATGGGGTAACTTACATTTATTTCCCCTGGATTGGATGCTAGTCTGCTATCACAAGCTCACAGTCCTGGCAGAACTCAGTGTGGATGGACACTCACCAAGCTGCTGTGTGCATGGAGCCTACCTGAATGCGCCATGTGTGCTTTTTAAGCTGTCTGAGTCTGAACAGAGCCACGGCACTAGCCCCCGGAGTACTATAGGAGTTCAGATCCTTTATCAGCCTCCCCCTCCTTTCCTGAGAGCTGAAACACTGTGCTTTGCACAACTTTTCCCAGTATTCCACCTTGTGGGAACTCTGGGGTTCACAATTTAACTCTTCAGACACAAGATAGCCAAAAGCAAACACCAATAGACTTTTTTGCACAGGATTCTAAAGCAAGTTACTTTATACTTCACAACACATGAAATACACAGGTATGAACAAAATAATAAACATGCCTATATGGATGTCCCTGCCTCAGTTTCCTCACTACTCTAGAGAATTCTTTGGGCTTAGGGAAGAGTCCTCTGAAAAGTTCAGGTATCCTCTCCTGCAAATGACTTCTCTTCAGAATCCTGGAATCTCTTTTTCCCTCTGCTCCAACTTAGCTTGCTTCCTTTCACTTTGGTCAGTCCTGCAATTAAGTAGAGCCCTTTGCTATGAAAGCATGCCCCTCTCTCATGCCCACAGCAACCTCTCTCTTGCTCTGAGAGTCCCCCAGGTTTGCATGTCCCACAACCAGCAGGTGATTTTTTTGTTCTGCTGCTAGGAATTTTTTATCTCCAACCCCCATAGAGCAGCTGAAGGAACTAGCTTCTCTCAGCTTCAGACTACCCACTTTCCCAAAATGTTTCCACCTCAACAGGTAACTATTTGAGGTCTAAAGGCCATTGTATCTAGTGTGGTAGATACATATTATATAGCCCTTCTCCACAAATGGTGGATTCTCACATATTCTGACATTGAAAAAACACAGCAATGTCATAACATCCACCAGAATTCATAAGTTTTACACACACAGATACCCCAAATTATCATGGCTGCTACACAATTCCCTTTGCAGAGGAAGGTGTTTTGCGATGAGCCCTGTATTTTATTAATGTAGACTCCAGACATCTTTGTAATTTCCGTCTGCATTTTATTTCATCTTAGATTTTATGCTTTCCTGCACAGCGTAGCATCATTTGAATTATTGAATGAATAGATGTTCTGGATGTCTGAGTAATGAGAAATTATTGATGGAGCCACAGAGCAATGCAATCCTGTTACAATGCAATGCTCATCTGGGATTGTGGGGAAATGAGAAGCAGCAGACACCAGTCCCTTTCTAAGTTTAATAGGGATCTACAGTATAGCTGTATGCTTTTAAGTACACTACTTGCAGCAGTGCCAAAAGAGTCTCAGACTTCACAAGGATTTGACTGTGTGCAGGGAGTTGGCTTAAGAAGGAGGATGCTCGTTGTGAGACTTCATAGAGTAGAGCTTGGTGACGTTTTTGTATGACAGACCTGAGGGTTGCCCTTGAGGCTGAGTGCTGCTAGCTGACATCTTTTTCAGGCAGCCAGTCTATTGGGGTTTGCAAAAAGTAGGACAACACACAAAAAGGGACAAGTTCTGAAAACAGGAATTTGCCTAGTTTTCAAGGACAAAAGGTTATGCTGTTTAGTTATTAAAACTGATATTGTGTTGTTCATTCACAGTGGAGTGTAAACACAGTGGAGTGTAACCAATGATTGTGGAGTTTCTTTAGAAGACGGGTACAACAGCTAATGATTTTCAAAAAATACTTACCAAAACTGTCTCCGTAATATATTTTATATGAACAAGATACTTAGTGGTGTGGTATAAAAAATTTTAGTACTGTCATTTGTTTGTTCATTGCCACTCATGAATAGTGCAGTCATCCCATGTTTATACCACAATTATCTGCCTACAACATAACCATGTATTCCATAAAAGCAAGTACATATATCCATATATGACACAAAAACACACACATTTTATACACATAATACACATACACATAGCAGATGGGCTTCATAGCACTGCCTATTATTAAAGTTACCTAACACTTCTCATTTTAAGTCCCTGTTTTCATTTGCTTAAAACTGCCAAACATTAACTGTTAGGCCAATATTTTTCAAGCTAAATACCTGTCTCAGACTGGATTTTTTTTCTGGAAAATTTCAGTTAAGTTGTTTCTAAGAGCAAGGGTAAGGAATAATATCTTTTGAGCATGTTAAAAAAATTCTGATAACTATTTGAACAGCTCTGCCACCCTCATGCTTTGCAAAAGGGACTTGAAATATTGCAAGGAGGCATTGTGTCAGAGACATGCCTTTTGTTATCCCTGTGAAAATGTACCCAAATTTCCCAAAGTTATAAGCCTTTTAGGGGGAGGGGGGAGAAGAGAATCACAATTCACACCTGCTTAGAGATTTGTTAGAGATTCAGAGTTTCATTCCTCAAAGATTCTACACAAAATGAGCATGATCCAGCCTAGGAATGATCAGGATGTCCTGTGTAATTCCAGGTCCCTGCTACTCCAGGCCATGGTATGTCCAGACATCAGAATTGAGAATAGGGATATTTTCTTTCCTGTTTTCTTGGTATCCCCCATGGTCATTAGCACTGACTCTATGGCTGTTTGGGGGCTCTAGCACCCATGGAAAAAATCGGAGGGGCCACTGATCAGCTGTTTGTTGGCTGACAGGTGGCACTTTGGGGCAGGGTAGAGCAGCAAGGGATGAAAAGACAGAGCCATTAGGAAAGAGGCAAAATGGGGGTGGGAAGAGGCTCAGAGAGGGCAGGGCCTCAGGAGAAGTGGCTGAACAGGGGTGTAGTCTCTGGGCAGAACAGGTTTGGAACACCCACCCAGAAAAATAAAAGTCAGTGCCTGTGTCCATGACAACACTCAGTAAGAAAGTGGAAGCCATCTGAACTGAATAAACAGGGAACAGGAGCCAGATATGAGGGATGGGGGGGGGGGACGCTAGCAAATATAGTAGACATGCTAAACACGGGGTGGGGATGGTGCAGGGACTGGAGGCTGATGGTGAAGATGGAAACTGGGACTGGCTGAGAGATTAGGCATAAAAACCAAGTGGAAAGAGAAAAAAATGGTGAGGAGAGACAAATCTGATAAGACACTATGGAGCAAGGGGAAAACTGGGATAGGCTGGACAAAGACTAAGACAAGGAGCCAGGCTGAGAAAGAAAGGCACTGGTATTGGACAAGAAGCCAGGGAGGGCAACAAGGAGCCAACAAGGTCAAGCAATGTGAGTATGGGGGTAAAGGGAAGCTGGGGAATGAAAGGGTATGTCTACACTACAAAGTTAATTCGAACTAATAGACGTTAGTTCGAATTAACTTTGATAGGCGCTACACAAGCGCTCCGCTAGTTCGAACTTAATTCGAACTAGCGGAGCGCTTAGTTCGAACTAGGAAAACCTCATTCTACGAGGACTAAGCCTAGTTCGAACTTACTAGTTCGAATTAAGGGGTGTGTAGCCCCTTAATTCGAACTAGTGGGAGGCTAGCCCTCCCCAGCTTTCCCTGGTGGCCACTCTGGCCAACACCAGGGAAACTCGTCTGCCCCCCTCCTGGCACCGGAGCCCTTAAAGGGGCACGGGCTGCCTACGGTGCCCGTGCCAGGTGCAAGCCTGCCAGCACCCAGCTAGCAGACCCTGCACCTGGCACAGCTTGAGCCATCCACCTGATGCCCCCCAGCCCTCCCCCTCTTCCCGGGACCAGGCTGGCGGCTCCCGGGAGCTTCCCCGGGACCGCAAGAGGCGGGCACCCGCCTGGTCTAGTGCGGACATCGTGGACCTCGTCCATGACCTCCGCACTAGGCACAGGAAAGTGGCCGTCTAGGGCAGGAGAGCTGCCAGCCTGGCCACCCAGGAGCAGGTGTGCATGAAAATCAAGATGGTCCACTGAGACCCCCCGACCCTGAGCCCTGAGCTTACAATGGCCGTACTGGGTCAGACCAAAGGTCCATCTAGCCCAGTAGACTGTCTGCCAACAGCGGCCAAACCTAGGGACCCTGGAGGGGATGGACCGACGACAGTGACCAAGCCATTTGTCCCGTGCCATCCCTCTCCAGCCTTCCACAAACTTTGGGCAGGGACACCACTCCTACCCCCTGGCTAATACCACTCAATGGACCCAACCTCCATCACTTTATCTCACTTCTCTTTAAACTCTGATCTAGTTCTAGCCTTCACAGCCTCCTGCAGCAAGGAGTTCCACAGGTTGACTCTTTGCTTTGTGAAGAACAACTTTCTGTTATTAGTTTGAAGCCTGCTACCCATTCCTTTCCTTTGGTGTCCTCTAGTCCTTCTATTATGGGAACTAATGAAGAACTTTTCTTGATGCACCCTCTCCACCCCACTCATGCTTTTATAGACCTCTATCCTATCCCCCCTCAGTCTCCTCTTTTCTAAACCGAAAAGTCCCAGTCTCTTTAGCCTCTCTTCATATGGGACCTCTTCCAAACCTCTGATAATTTTAGTTGCCCTCCCCTTTCCCACCCTCTCTCTTCCCCTCTCCCACCTCCTTTTCCCAGTCTCCCCAAGTTTTGTTCAATAAAGAGAGAATCTATTTTTAACCACACGTTTTCTTTATTTTGTACATCAGGAAGGGGGGCTAAGGAAGGGTAAGTGGAAGGAGGTGAGGGAGGAATGGGGTACGAGCCCTTGATGGGGAGGACTGGGCTGGCTCTGCGGGCTTCTGGGGGTGGAAGCTCTCCTGCAGCCCCCCAATTGCCCCCTCTCCCCAGATGGCAGCCTGCAGCAAGTGCAGCCGGGCTAATGGCCGAGTGCTGTGATGTGCCCAGTGTGGGCACTCAGGGCACTCCAAGCCAGGACTGCTTTGCAAGCGGGGCACCCCTGAGAACTGTCTGTCCGGGGTGGGGGTCGGGTCCCTTTAAGCACAGCCCTCGGCTAGCCTGAGGCAGCAGCTCCACGCTCTAAGTCCTCATCTGATGCCCTGCCGGCACTGCTTCCGGCCATCCTCAACCCCGGTTCAGGGTTCACTTAATGTGGACATGCTAGTTCGAATTAGCAAAACGCTAATTTGAACTAGTTTTTTAGTCTGGATGCGTTAGTTCGAATTAGCTTAGTTTGAATTAACTAACTAAGTTAGTTCGAATTAGCGCTGTAGTGTAGACATACCCAAAGAGAGTACCAACGAGGAGCCACAAAGGGGTAATGGTACAGTTTGGGTAAGTTGACTGGGAGTGGGATTGGTGGCAGGGAGACTGGAATTGGAACTGGCAGTCTAAAAGGGGACGATGATTACCACTGTCATCAATTACTCTGTTAGCAAGAACAGGAATGGTCTGTTAGGTGCACCTATAGATTCCAACTCTGCTGATGACCCACATAAGGGTCAATATGATGCCACATTATGGTATTTCTGGGTTTCTCTCCCCAGCCCAACCCTCCATGGTTTAGGGGGAAAAAACCTTTAGAAATAACACCCAAAAAGAAAACTACTATTTTTTTCCACAGGATCCCTGCCCCATTCAGTGCACAGAACTAGCCTGCTCTTGATGTTCATCAGAGTTGTACAATAAAAGAGTCATTTCTGTGTAAGGCTCCTGCTTCAATTACTGCACAAGTTAAAAGTGTGGAATAAATGAGGCAAGGGACTACAAAAAAAGAAAGGAGATTCCATGGTTAAGGTATGAATGCTGCCCTTAATAAATTGATTCCCTCCCTTCCTCTGTTACAAAATTCCTGTGTGATGGTAAATAAAAGTCACTTAAATCAGATTTTATAGGTATTGGTAGTTATTTTTTGTGTGTTTCTCATTTTCTGGGTGCCTGCTAGGTGCCTTATTTCCAAAGTGCTGAATGTTCACAGTTGAAACTGGAGTCGATAGGAGCTATGCTTCAAACGTATTAAACATTATATAATACTATTTATTCTGAAAAAGCAGATCTCGAATTGAGCACCCAAAATTAGTGCATACTTGTGACTGTGATTTCTCTCCTCCTCAGCTCTCCATCTGAAAATGGGGATAATAAGATCCCTTATCTCACAGGTGTAATATAATAATAAAATCATTAATATTTGTAAAGGGCACAAATATTGATGAGGAGCTTTACACAAAAGCCCATTAGGAAGTTAATAATTCTGTTTTAAGAATGTAGTTTGAATAGTGTACACAGTGAATAATATATAGGACCACACACTGCACAGTGATGAAAAAACAAAATTATTGAATAGCTGTGCACGATGGGAACCCCATCAATTTTGAGCACTTACTTAGGTGGAGTCTTGTGAAAAATAATAGTATGTGATCATATAATTAAAATCTGTATCATAATGCATACACACATGGAGGAGTTCAACGAAGGTTGCACAAATAACTTTAAATCTGACATTACCTCAGTACAGTATATTATCCCAAAGCACTATATAACATTGGAATTAGAGCTGTCAATTAATGTGCATTAACGCCTGCGATTAACACAGGGCAGAATTAACACGTTAATTTTTAATGCACATTAATTGCAGGCGTTACTGCACTGCTGCCCCTTTGAAACGCTGCCGTGGCATTTCAAAGAGGCAGTGCAAAGCAAAGCCAGGATCAGCTGGTGTTCCCCAGATGACCCCGGGGTCTGTGTAGCGCTGCCCCTTTGAAATGCCACTGCCACATTTCAAAGGGGCAGTGGGAGTGGAAACCAGAATCAGCTATGTGGCACTGTCCCTTTGAAACGCCACCACGGCGCTGCCCCTTTGAAACACCACTGCAGCATTTCAAAGGGGCAGCACACACAGCTGATCCCAAGCTCTGCAAGCACTGCTCCTCTGAAACGCCGCAGAGATGTTTCAAAGGGGCAGAGCTGCACAGAGCCCAGGGTCAGCTGGGGACTCCAGCTGATCCCGGGCTTCCATGGCACTGCCCCTTTGAAATGCCACAGCGGGGTTTCAAAGGGTCAGTGCTGCACAGAGCCCAGGGTCAGCTGGGGACTCCAGCTGATCCCAGCTCCCATGGCGCTGCCCCCTTTGAAATGCTGCCACAGCATTTCAAAGGGGCAGTGCAACACGGAGCCCGGGGTCAGCTTCAGTCTTATTATTGTTTAACAGCATGATTAATCAGGTGATTAATTGCGATTATTTTTTTTAATTGCTTGACAGCCCTAATTGGAATATATAACTCATGTAAATTGCACTACTAAGAAAGCCACAAAAGTGGCTCTAGAAATATCTATAGAAAATCCCATTGAGGTTTGGCTGAATATTAACTTTAGCTATAACTAAGTAAATATTTAACAACAGCTGCTATAAAAAATGCAAGTAATTTCCACCAAAATGTGTCATATTGACATTGACACTTGAGAACAATTTATTAGCTAATAAAAATGTAATCATTTGTAAAAAGCCAGCAATACTTACTGAAGAATTTTAACTTTTCAATAGGCACATAATAACACTATTTACTATGCATTTCATTCTCCAAATAAACTAAGCAACATATTAAAATAAAGGCTCAATTCTGCCTTAAATGTGGACATAATTCCTTCTACTGGGACTTACTGATATGCACTGATGAGAATTATTTTATATATTAACTATACAATCTAAAAATAATTTGCAAAGCACTGCAGTCAATGTGCTGAGAAAGCAATTCTTCAAGTATAGTAAAGTTATGAGAATGCAGTTTAATGTTTTTATGATTTATTTTTTAAAGAAATCATATATCCCTCAGCTATCCATTCTAAATAAAGGAGCCTATAGCACAAGCTGATCCACAGCTTGCAAGGTAATGGCCTTATTTGTATTTAATTTCTGTAAATAAGAAGGCTGATCTAATGGACAGAGTACTGGATTTGGACTCAGGAGACCTTGATTCAGTTTCTGGATCTAGCAATCTTGTGTATGACAGTGGGCAAATCACTTAATCTACCCTGTGGCTCAGTTCACCATTTATAATACGGGATAATGCTTTTCTATCTCACAACAGGTGCTGCAAGGGCAAAAATCAATAGACAGTGAAGTGTTCAAATACCACAGTTAATGAAAGTTACATAATTATCTAAACAGTTAGAAACATTTATTCAAAACAACCATTGGGGGACAATAGCAATTATGCATTTGAAACAATGTTCAGTTTGAATTCCCAAATAAAAAAGGAACATTGTCAACTTGACATTTACTTGAACATTTTTTTAAAGCAGAACTTTCAGGTGTCACCTACTCTCGAGTCCCCTGGAATTTCTGTTATTTTGCAGTCAAGTTGTGTTAGATGTTTAAATGTATTTTTCTTCTCCCCTCCTTCCAGTACACAAACAGGAGAAAGTGACTAACCATAGAAATAGTGATTCAAAAGGCAAAAGAAACAAACTGAAACAAAAGATTGTTTCCAATCATATCCAGTGTTAATAATCAAAGGTGTTACTTTCCGAAATACAAAGTGTTCAAAAATAACTGATTTTTTAATTTATGTTTAAAACCATAAAACAATTATTAAAATACAAATCCTTCTATGCATCCAGTTATCAGTAAGAGAATGTATGGATACACGTATGCTATTTTGAAGGTACAGACATTTATGCTAAAAATAAAAATTATGCAAAAAAAATCACACATAACCAATCACTAACCATTTACTGCAACTGATACATTAATCCCTGCCTGGTGGTTCCCAAAATATTTACATCCTATGATCCTTAACCGTTCTTTGCTCCAGGCTTGGAGTACTGATATAGATTATGAAACTTAATACAACTAGGCTTTAAAAAGACTCCAAAATATCATGTATGCTTTGTTTTACAAAATTACCCAAAAGTAGTTAGTGAAATAATTCCTAGTCAATCTCTAGGAAACCATTTTCGGTTATATTCTTCCTCTATCTAAGAGCACAAAACACTGAACATAAATAAAATGTTTTATTGCTGATTATGGATAGTCACTGAAATTCTTAGAAAGCTTCTTAAAATATCTTATAAATATTCACATGTGTAACACATTATAAATTCAAGCTACAATGCTGTATTTACCACCATAAATATAACATACAAGCAGTCTACCTACCATGGATTAAATTAACAGCCTTTTTAACATAGTAAGACCCATGTTTGATAGCCATGTTCAATATGAAGAAATGAAGATATTTTAAATTCTTTCCCATTATCAGTCTGTCTCAGCTTGCATACACTAACGATTTCAGAATTTTTCCTCACCTCACAGATGACGTAATGGTTTCAGCAGAGTTCAGAACTACTATCTAAATCTGCAGTACCCAGTCAATTGCTACAAATTCTTATAAATTACAAACTCAATGTAGGAGCAAAGAATACAAGGATCTATAGTATCTTAATGTGCAGCATAACTTTCTAATTTTTATGTAAATAATATTAAGCTAATTTATTTTTTCACCTCCTTAAATATCTGACTTTCAAGTATAAAATGCATATAAAAACATTCCATATATTTATAACGCTAGCACACCTCAGCTAGCAAACAGCAAGCTTTTGCATACGATTATGCAAATACACCTTGAACTTGGAAGAACTAACACTCCAATGAGGTTCTTCATTTTCAAACCATTCTCACAAAACTGTCAATACTATCAAAAATATTTTATGTTGTTTCCCGATTCCCTTCCAAATGCACCTCAAATCACCACTACCCAATCTACTCTTTGGTAGCGTGTTCACAATATGTAATCTCAGAGCTATGCACCTTTTCAGAGACAGCTGCAGTTTGTTCTCTTGATAGATGCTTTGTCTCTTAATAAATTCTGTCAGCCATACAAAGAAATTTTTTAGCTGTGGGCGGATAAGTATTAGCCTATAGAGAAATAAAATACTGAAACCATTCTTTGCTGTTCTCACATCTATGCTTATACTCCTTGGGCTTCCTATTGTGCAGGTAGTTTGAACATAACTATTAAAAGGAAATAAAATTTTACCTCTGGTTATCTACTTTAGGGCACACCCAGAAATACATCTAAGTAAAATACTTAATTAACTTGAGTGCATTTGTACAGTAACATGTCCTTGAGCATTAAAGCACTGAAAGCACCAAAAGCTGACTATTCATGACAGAAATAGCAATATGCCTGATTAACAATAAAATACAGTTTTTGCCTTCCAATAGCCCTACCACAAAGAAGGGATTATTAAGCCCTCTTTAAATGACATGTCTTCTCTTAGGCACAGGGCAGGCCTATAGAATACACAATAAACAACATAAGTATAAAATCTGGTGCATTGCTACACTAACATGCACCATGCAGCACATCTGGTGGCTGGGAGATAAACCCACCTTATTGAAGTTCAGTTTGACAAACAGAAAGGAAGCTAACCTTCAGTTGTCTGTCATTTCGTGTAAATACAGAAGGGGAGGAACTTGCCAATAGCAGCAGTTTGACAGGATGCTCCTTCCCATTCATTCTCCAGCCTTTGTGGCCAGAATACTTCCTACAACTTGCCTGCCCAGTTTCCTTTTTTGAGTCAATCTTTCAAGAAAATGGCTTTGAACGTGGTACTTATTCAATAGCAATCAATAGTACGATTGTGACCATGTTCAGTATTTGCAGCCCCAGAAAGTGACTTCGGTGGCTTCCGGAGCAGAAAGGGACAGATGGGTCATCGGCCACAACAACTTTATGTGCTTTGACAAACGAAATAAAAAACTTAAAGCACATCATGTCGCGGTTCGTAAAATAGGAATTCAAATGCGGTCCCTACTGCACCAGTGAGCTGGGAATCTAACTGAACCGCTTCCCTCCCCCTCCCCACACACACATACACTCCGTGCCCAGTCGCACACAGGGCTCAAGGCACATTGACAGCCGTGTCCTGAGCCTTACCCTTGCTCTGCCCCCCATCCGCACAACAACGGAGAAATGCGCAAGGACGCCGGGCTTCATGCCCCAACCCCCTCTCCAGAAAGGGGCTGGGAGTCTATAGCAGCCGGGCAAGCTAAGCAATAGCCCCGTAAAACCAGCACGACTGCGACCCCAGGCCGGAGAGTGGGGGCGTGAGGGGTCTCCCGGTCACTCCCCAAACACAGCACCCCCCCCCCCAGCCCTTTCCCGCCTCACCTAGTCTCGGGGGGGCGCCCGGCCCTCCACCGGCCGCGGAGCTGGCAGGGTCCCCGCCCTCACCGGCGAACTCCTCCTCCTCATCCCCGCTCTCCGAGTCGCTCTGCATGGGCTCCTCGGCGAAGCTCACCCCCCTGGCGGGGGCGCGGCGGGGCTGCAGGCTGCCCCGCTCATGGCCGGGCGCCGGGGAGCCCCCGCCGCCGGGCGCCGCCTCCGCCTTGAGGCGCCCGAAGTACTGGAGGGCGAACTCCAGCAGGTCGGCGGGCTGGCTCCGCAGCACCTCCACGGTGAAGCCCTGCAGCAGCTCCGTCAGCCCCGCCGGGATGGAGATGCTCATGCCGGGGCCGGGCGGGGCGAGGCGGCGGGAGCCGGGCGTGCGGCGCGCAGGGAGGCCGGAGCCGGTGGGAGCCGCAGGGGTCGGATCCCGCCCTGGCCGCCGAGGGGACCGGGAGCGGCGCTCTGGGAGCCCGGGAGGCGGCGGCGGCGGCGGCGGCTGCTCTCGGTTCGCCCGCTCGGCGCGGCGGCAGCCCTGGCGGTGACTGTAGCATCCCCGCCCCCGCCTCCTCCCCCAGCGCCGGGAGGGGAGGGGGGGAACCTCGCCGCATGCATGTGACCCGAGAAACCATGGCAACCTCCCGCCGGGGCGGGCCTGCGGAGCGAGCGCACCCCCACCCCCACCGGGGCCGGGATCCGTGGGCCCGGGGTGCGCAGGAAAGAGCGGGGAAGGGATCAGGCCCCGGGAAGCACGCGGCTCGGGTGTCAGACCGGCCGCTGGGAGGGCAGGGCGCTCTCCCGGGCTGGACGGAGAGGTGGGAGAGCAGCTTTGCCCGGGCTGGAGAGTTAACTAATCCCCGAGGAGTTGGGCCACGGTGCCTCAGCCTTGGTTCTCCCCCGGAACTGGGCATGGCCGGGGGCGCTGCCCCCCGAGGCTTCCCCACAACGGGATAACAGCCACGGGGGAGCCCTTTGAGGAGGAAAGTCTGCACCAGAGGAGGGGTTGTGCAGCTCGTGGAGCAGGCGAGCTTTGCACCCTCCCTCGTGTGGTAAAGCCATGGTTATACTGCCGGCTTTCGACCATTCAAGCATCCATCTACAGAAGTTTGTAATTTGCCCATAGGAGGTTGGGCTGTTAGTATGGGCAATGCATGTACTCACTGGTTGGTTTGCAGCAATTTAAAGTGTGGTGGTCCATGGGTAGGTATCTCAGGGTGCATCGTGCCACCATCCAGAACAATTCATTTTGGGAAATTTTTGCAATATTTTGTGGAGAGTAGTGACTTGCCCAGGGATTTCTGGAAGATAGGCTCATGTTGGGAACTTGACTCCTTTTACCATTCCATAATGCCATTTGTATCCCAAATGTGCATTCTGCTTTTTAAAAAATTCCACAAACCAGTGAAGCACTTTTGGCTTCTGCCAGCTCTGAGAGAAGCATGAAGCCAGGAGATCTCTACACTATTCTCATGAATGGTTCAAATCCAGAACACAAGATCTGCCTGCAATTATAGATCCTCAGGAAGTACTACAATAATAGGGAAGACAAGGATTTATTTGAGAACAGTGAGCTGAAAGAAAGGATGTGATGGGTTAACTGGTAAGCATCACTGTTAATGGGTGATGCTTACCAGTTCCTGTTAACTAGTGGTGGCTGGAGCTGCTCCCCACGCACTGTGGGCAGGGGACTGTTCTGGTTCCATGGGACCTACTGCAGACAGGGGTGTTCCAGCCTGGGCAGAGTAGTCCTGTCCACAGCAAGCATGGGCATATTGCAGGCAGGGGCTGCTTCTGCCTCTGCCTCCGGTGCAGCCCCTGCCTGCAGCGGGGTGGGAGCACTGTGGCCCCCTACCAGCTCCCCCTTTAATCAAGGGCAGAGTTTTGGGAGGGCAGTGGGGCAGCAGCCATGTGCACTGGGACACAGTTTGCTTTTCTTCACGTTCACTGGACTATCAGGGAGCGAGAGGAAAGTACTTGCATTCCATGATTTACTCCTCTGTCCCCTCCTTTCACCAGCCAGGATTGAGAAGTATGCAAGTAGTTTCCCCTCCTTGATAGTCCAGGGAACGGGATGAAAAGTAAGCCATGTACCAGTGCACATGGCTGCTGCCCTGCCCTCCCAAACTCAATCCTTACCTTTAATCAGTTAACTGGGTAAGCATTACATTTAACCGATTAACCAATTAAATAAGATTTTACATCCCTCACTGAAAGATATAATGCAGAACAATTTAAGGTCATTGGTGGCATTCACAGCTGGCCTGCACACGGTGGAGCACCACCTCTGGGCCTGAGAAATGAGCACTGATTGGTGGGATTGCACTTCACTTTCATGTGGCACTGCTGTGGATCCTACCTGACATACCCTATTGGCTGCATTCCCCATGCAATCTGTCTGTAGATGTCCACATTTCTATGGCTGGTTCATAACTCTTTTCCCATCAGGCCCAGGAGTTGTAATATTTCCCATCTACTCCAGACAGAAGCAATCTAGTGCATGGAGCTAGTATGATCAGTTGCACACAAATGAGATCTGCTAGGTGTGCTTGCCAAGGTGGGCAGTCAGGAAAAGGTATTTCAAAAACAAGCAGGAAGCATTTAAAGGGATGAAGGAGGAGAAGAGTGCCTTCTGGTGTTTGTGACTTCAGGCAGTGGAATTTACAATTGCAACTAGATCAGTCACTGTTACAATGAATGAGGTATTGTGGGACAACTGCTGGTTGACTGTTAGGGTCGACACAGGTCATGCAAGATCTACAATCAGACCAGATTATGGCCCAATGCCATTTGAGGAGGTGATCTTACTGCATGGCCAGAAACAAATTTGAGTTGATGTAACTCACCATGTCATGATGTACCTTAATAAGTGTAACCCACACACCGAGTGAGGTTTGCTGTCCCATGCAGTGGCACCTAGACCACAGCAACAGCTAAGAACAAGAGACATCTATGGTATAGATTGAGAGCACCCCAGCTTTTAGAGGCTCCTCTACTAAGCTCCAGAGGTCCCAATTTCAAATCCTCTGGGTAGTGTTTATATAAGTATAAACCAGGTCCTGATATTTGGTTTAAAAATGTTATCAATTGTCTTTAACAGAATTCTTGCGTTTCCAGGCAGAAATGCTTTTACTGTCAATGAGGTGCAAACATTAGGATACCAGAAGCCTGAAATTCTGATTCTCTGTAGTTAAAATGGGTTATATTTTCCTCATGTCCTGCATGGAGCTGTGACAGAGGCCAGTAGGATCTCCATCTTTAATCCACTGCTCAGTGTATGTTTTATACTCCTTCTCCCTACATTCCTGCTAAATCAACGCAGCGTATGGATCTGTTACTGCTCTTTGCTTGAGAGCCTGGCCTCTTGTTCCAATCACTCTAAAAGGCAACTGTTCCCAGATCCTGGCCCCTGAAAGGAACAATGCTCTGTTACAGCCCTAAACCTGCCTTCTCCCCAACACTAAGGCTGTGTCTACATTGGCAACTTTTTCCGGAAATGCTTAAAACGGAACAGTTTTCCGTTATAAGTATTTCCGGAAAAAGAGCGAATACATTGGCAGGATGCTTTTCCGGAAAAGCCCTTTTTCCGGAAAAGCGTCCGTGGCCAATGTAGACGCGCTTTTCCGGAAAAAAGCCCCGATCATCATTTTCGCAATCGGGGCTTTTTTGCGGAAAAGACTACTGTGCTGTCTACACTAGCCCTTTTCCGGAACAGTTTTCTGGAAAAAGGACTTTTGCCCGAGCAGGAACAGCATAGTTTTTTCCGGAAAAGCAGCTGATTTCTTACAGTAAATCGTCACTGCTTTTCCGGAAATTCAAGGGGCCAGTGTAGACAGCTCGCAGCTTATTCCGGAAAAGCAGCTGCTTTTCCGGAATAAGTGGCCCAGTGTAGACACAGCCTAACTGTTCTGTGAGACCATCTTCATCATCACTCCCAAAGGCTGCTTCAGTTACTTTCCTGGATATATGGAATGAGGTAACTATCTCCTCTGTCCCTAAAAGACTGGAGCAACCACTGGACTTTTTGGGAAGCAATATTTCAAAAGTTATTTTGTATGACAGATCTCTAGGGTGGCTGAAGCAAGCAAAACATTTGACAACAGATGAATAGGGAGTTAAGGGACTATACTACTCCCAGTGAAACCATGCTTTACTCATTCACTGTGGCTATGTCTGGACTGCCCCCTCTTGTGCGAAAAAATACGCAAATGAGGCAAAGCGTGGAATATCGCCATGCCTCATTTGCATAATTAATGAGGCTCCGTTTTTGCACAAGAGGCTTTAGTGCAAAAAGAAGCCATCTACACTCTTGTGCAAGAGCCATTCTTCCTGAAAAAAAAGAGGAAGCATGGCTCTTGCGCAAGAAGGGGTTTTTGCACGAAAAGGAGCCATGTAGACAGCTCCTTTTTGCACAAAAACCTCTTGCGCAAAAACAGAGCCTCATTAATTATGCAAGTTCTTCAAAGCGCCAGCGCCACATGGAGCCTGGTAAGGGCTCCGTGCAGCACTGCTGCTTTGAAATGCTGTAGCAGTGTTTCAGAGGGGCAGCACCGCAAAGGCTCTGTGTGATACTGCCCCTTTGAAACTCAGGAGTTCTGCAGGGGACTGTTTTGGGACCGGTTCTGTTCAATATCTTCATCAACAATTTAGATGATGGCATAGAGAGTACACTTATTAAATTTGCAGATGATACCAAGCAGGAGGGGTTGCAATTGCTTTGGAGAACAGAGTGATAATTCAAAATGATCTTGACAAACTAGAGAAATGGCCTGAGGGTTTTATGTGAGGCCTACAAGACATTTTGTTACCATTGCCCACGCAGAGGGTTGCCAGATTCAGCTGGTTTTCATCCGCATAGTTTTTTTCCTACAGATATTACAAAAGTAATATGCACTTAAAGCAAGAGCACATGAAGTAAAGTGTATGCGTATTGCGCACAACATTGTAAGAGCTGTAAACTCCCTTTGCATCCAATAAAAATGCTGCTACAGTTCAATCAGCAGACCCCACAAATTCTAGGTACGCAAGCACAGTTAGCAAACCTACCCTATCCCAGGAGGCTATCTTGGTTATGACAATTTTGTTGCCCACAGAGATGAAAGAGAGCTGCTCATATGGCCCACTCACTAACCTAGTTAGGTCCTCACTGGTCTATACCAAGACTTGCTCAAGAATGTTTGGGGGGTTTAAGAACATAAGAATGGCCGTACTGAGTCAGACCAAAGGTCCATCTAGCCCAATATCCTGTCTGCCGACAGTGGCCAGCACCAGGTGCCCCAGAGAGGGTGGATTGAAGACAATGATCAAGCGATTTGTCTAATGCCATCCCTCTCCAGCCTCTGACAACCAGAGGCCAGGGACAACATTTCTATCCCCTGGCTAATAGCCTTTTATGGACCTAACCTCCATGAAATTATCTAGCTTCTCTTTAAACTCTGTTATAGTCCTAGCCTTCACAGCCTCCTCTGGCAAGGAGTTCCACAGGTTGACGACACACTGTGGCTGTATCTATATTGGCCCCTATTCCATAATAGGGATGCAAATGTAGCACTTTGGAATAGGCAAATCCACGGGGGATTTAAATATCCCCCACGGCATTTGCATTAACATGGCTTCCGCTTTTTTCAAGCTTGTAGATAAGCCAGAGAAAAGCACCAGTCTGGACGCGATCCTCTGGAAAATAAGCTCTTTTCCGGAGGATCTCTTATTCCTACTTTCAAGAGGAATAAGAGATCCTCCGGAAAAGAGCTTATTTTCCGGAGGCTCGTGTCCAGACTGGCGCTTTTCTCCGGCTTATCTACAAGCCGTAAAAAAGCGGCAGCCATGTTAATGCAAATGCCGCGGGGGATATTTAAATCCCCCGTGGATTTGCCTATTCCAAAGTGCTCAGGATCTCATTCTTTAAACAGAGAGTTTGTGCCAGGTTAAGCAGAGACTTTCTTCTTTTGCATTTCCCCAATAATTACAGACACTGCAATTAGTATTAACACAATTTGTGACCCAATACCAGCCAAGTTGATTAAAATGAGCAAAACACCACTGTTAGCAGCTGAAAATCTAACACATCTAAGCAAAACAGGGGCAAACTATATTTACATAAACACACTGAGGTTTTCTTTCCCATTCCAGCTGGTTGTAACGGAAGCATTGATTTAGACTCCTAGCTGAAAATTTGTTGGCCCATCAAATCACATTCCTGATTATACCAACTATATGAGTTGAATTTTTGGATCTAAAAAGCACAAAAATAATAAAGCACTGTAAAACTTTTAAAAAAAGTCAGTTTTCTCCAAATTTCAGTTGTGTTGATGTACCCCCAAGATTTCTCTCGAATACCCCAAGGGTACTCGTACCACTGGTTGAGAAACATTGCTCTAGAATTCTTCACATTGGATGCTGTGAAAACCAAAATGATAAAGGGGGTCAGAAAAGATTTAGATACATTCATGAAGGATCACTCCATTAATAGCTATTAGGCAAGGGACTCAGCCCCATGCTTCAGTGTTCCTAAGCCACTGACTGCTAGAAGCTGGGACTAGATGTTAGGAGATGGATCACTTGATAAATTGCCCCATTCTTTTAATTCCTTCTGAAACATCTGCCATTTTTAGAAGACAAGATATTGGGCTATGGACCATTGGTCTGAACCACGTTGGCCATTTGTACGTTCTTAAGATCTATTTTTATTTAATTCTAGAGGAAACACATAATTGCCTAAACTTTATTTCCCAGTGCCTACTGCTTATTTCCAACACAGTGTTTTTCTAGTTTCAGAGTACAGTAGACTTCCGATAATCCGGCACCTTTGGGACCTAGGTGGTGCTGGATTATTGGATATGCTGGAGTATCGGGAGGTACTCCAGTGGGGGGGCTATGACAGGTCTGCCGGGACCCGCACTGTGTCCAGGGGGTGGCCGGGAAATGGCGCGGTGAAGGGCGAACGCTCCGTCGTTTTACAGGAAGGCGGGGGAAGCCCCGCGCCGCCGCCGAGAGTTTCCGGGAGAGGAGGGGAGTGGGCTCCCCACCCCCAGACTGCAGTAGTTATCGCCGAGCAGGGGGGTGAGGGGCGGCGCTGCGGGACCAACCCGGCAGCACCCCAGCTGTTCTGCTCTGCAGCTTCCCCAAGTCCGCCGCTGGTCAGTTTCAGCAGCGGCAGTGGTGGACTTGAGGAAGCGGTGCGGAGCAGCTCCAATTGTCCACCTGGCCGGAGCACCTCTGGGTTCCAGTTGGTGCCGGACTATTGGGAGTGCCGGACCACTGGATGCCAGACAATTGGAGTTTTACTGTACTTTGCCAAAATACTAATGCCAAATCCAGCAAATAAACCTTATTTGTGCCATAGTTAATCCATATTGAGGACAACAGCCATATATACAGAGTTGGGACTACAGCCTACTGCAGTGGTTCTCAAACTGTTCCACAGGCCGGCTTTCCACAGCTCCCCTTGGCTGGTGGTGAACTGGAGCCAAGGGGAGCTATGAGGCTCTGTGGCTACTGAACCTTAGGCAAATAAAGTGATATGGGACTACTAGCAGCTTTCCCAAAGTGGGCCCATGGAACAGTTTGAGAATCACTGGCCTAGACCCTCATCCACTTCTTAAGCTAAAGAAAATCTCCCATTACTGACAATAACAGTAGGTCCCAGAGACAATGCATAACTCTTGATGGGGGAGCACAATTTAACTATTGGTGGGGGTCACGTGACCACCCCATACATCTCCTCTGGGCTGAGGAGCAGCAGCAGAGCCAGGAGTGCCAGGGAAGCATAAGTGAATACCTTACAGAGTGTCTTATGAAAGCTGGGCTCTGTAGACAGGGGCCAGGTCCTGGAGGCATCCCTGGTCAGTGCCGGCTCCTTCAGGAGAGAAGCAAGACTGCATGCCATGCTGCCTGTCTTGCCTGTGGAGTGCCTGCCTGTACAGAGGTGGCCTGGCTCAGAAGTAAGGTAAGGAGGGCTACTGGGCAGCCAGCCACAGCTCCCACAGTGTGGAAAGCCAGGGGCCTGAGCGGCTCCCACTGGTTTCTGATCCACCAGCTCCAGGCAGGGGGCTATGGTTTTCAAACTGTGGGGTGAGTCCTCATAGGGGTGCAAATTCCCTGTGAAAACTTCCATGCTAACTGGAAGGCAGAAATCTGCAGGGGGTGGGGGGAGAGACCCTGCATGCCTCTCAAGCCCCAGTGTCACCGCTGGTAGGTCAGTTTTTCTTGCTCTGGACTAGCCATGAGACTGAGCACCATCACTCACACACACCTGTACACTGTGAGGCAAATAGTTCCACTGAGATCAGCAGGGTAGAATTTCTGCTGTGTCCGGATTCTGCTGAGGGTAGCAAGTTGAGAGAGTTGCTGGGGAGGTGATCATGGACAATTTTCTGTCACTGCATTGAGTGCAGGTTAGAGCAATTTGGTGACTTTTCTAACCTGCACCAGCTCAGTGAGGGAGTGTCTAAACTACGTGGCTCCATCGACGGAGCCATGTAGATTAGGCTGATCGGCAAAGGGAAATGAAGCCGTGATTTAAATAATCGCGGCTTCATTTACATTTAAATGGCTGCCGAGCAGAGCCGACAAACAGCTGATCAGCTATTTGTCTGCTCAGCGCGCTAGTCTGGATGCTCCCGCGCCAACCTGAAAGCCCTTTATCGACCTCCCCATTATGCCTTGTAGGATGAGGTTTACTGGGGAGATCGATAAAGGCCTTTCATGTCGGCCGGGGAGCTTCCAGACTAGCGTGCTGAGCCGACAAACAGCTAATCAGCTGTTTGTCGGCTCAGCGCGGCAGCCATTTAAATTTAAATGAAGCCGCGATTATTTAAATCACGGCTTCATTTCCCTTTGCTGAACAAACAAATCTACATGGCTCCATCGATGGAGCTATGTAGTTTAGACGTACCCAGAGATTCCCTAAGAACCATCCACTAGCTGGGGCTGGTTAGAGTACATCAGTCTCCAGACCTGCCTTCAGCAGGCCCCTGCATGGAAGTCAAATGTGGAGGGATGCCTACATGGGCATGTTTACAAAGCAGTGTTATTTCGGAACAACTGAAGTTTTGATTTTGAAATAATGTTGAGCTGGAGGACTTCTTACTCCAACTCCTGGTAACCCTCATTTCTCAGGGAGCAAGGGAAGTTGAAGGAAGAGTGCTTTTCCTTCGACTTCCTGCTGTGTAAACAGCGCCAAAAGCTGAATTCAATTTAAGCTATGCAATTGATGTAGCTGAAGTTGCTTAGCTTCATTCGACTTTAGCCCTGCTTTGTAGACATGCCCCATCTGATGAATAAGGAAGCAGATCATCTGCCCCAATACGACAAGATGCAAAAGTAAGGATTAGAACCTTAACTGACAAAATTCACTTAAATATTGCATTCTGTATTACCATTGCTCTTTGGGTGGAATTCATCCTCCGCACTGAGGTGAATTTCCCTCTTTGGACCTAATTCTCATTTACACTAAAAGCTTGTCTACACACAATTTACATGATGTTTCTAATAAAACGGTAGGAACCCCACCCCTGTCACCATGTGGATGCAGTTATGTCAGTATTAAGATGCTTTAGGGATTGTCTTTATGGAGAAGCAATTGCAAATTAAGCTAGCGTGTGATTTTAAGGCACTAGCTCATCTTGCGGGCACGCTTAGACTCTGTCTACACTTGTAAGTTTAAAGGACAGGCGCGGCAGTGCTTTAAACTGAAAGCGTGGCCACAATATTAGTGCTGGAGAGAGCTGTCCCAGCACTGTTGTAAACCACTTTGAGGAGGGGAGTAGCTAATAGTGCTGGGACCACAGCTCCCAGCGCTGTAGCCTGGTTCACATTGGTGCTTTACAGTGCTGTAATTTGCTGCACTGAGAGGGGTGTTTTTTCAACCAGAAAGTCACAGCACTATATAGTGTGGTTTTGCTTAATGAACGTCCAAAGTGAATTACCTAAAAGGCACAAAAGCACTCTGAGTGAGGATAAGTGTCCACAAGGGGGAACTATTCTGCAACTGCAAGACAAGCCCTTATGTACCAATATAGCTATTCCCCAGTGGGATGGGAAACAAGCTAGACCAAGATTAAGAACTTTTTTATTAACATAACTGAATCCATAATGTGACTTACATCAGAATAGCTATTTCTGTAAAATAAAAACCCACCACATCTAAAAACAAAAAGATTATATAATACAAAAGCTGTATGCAGACCAGATCCAATGGCCCTTTACATTCCAAAGTGGTGTAGAAGGGCTTTAATATAAATGAGAATAAATCCTGTTTGATATAATATTGCTTATTATTATTAAGCATTGGTTTATACTTACAGATTTGAACTATTTGATTATTGCTGCATTTACAAATAGCAAAGACCAAACAATTCACAGGATTGCCAATACATCCTATAAATGCAGTTTTCAGGTCTGACACATTGCCCACTAAAGTAAGTGGGATTTTTTTCCCATCCATTTCAGTGGATATTGGGGTAGACTCTAGGATTCATGTTGATTGTGCAAGTAAAAAGGCAATTTAGTACACAAGTAAGAGGACGTTTCAGAGGCTTTAAACTAGCTGAAAATTTAGATAAAGAAATGTAAATTATTTATACAGAATTATAAATTAGTTTCTATACATTATCCCAGGGAGCAAGTCAAAGTTTAATTTCTTCCAGACGATAATATGAAAAAGGAGCTGGAAGAGTTTTAAATATCTCTCATCGTGATATTCATAGGAATTTTAGGAAAACGCTTTCAAACTTGGGTGTTGTTTTACACTGGCACATACAGTGCTTCCGATTGATCAGTTTACATGATATAGTGCGGATGAGTTTAAACTAATAAATACTAATAAAAATTAAACTGGTTCTGTGCAGATATACTACTTAATGAAACAGCATTTAAACAGTGTCCCACAGTATAAGCCATGCCACAGCTCCCTATCATCTTATGAAGAAGATACATCAGATTTCTGCAAGGGAACTGATCTAATATAATTTAAAATTTTTAATTTGCTTTGTGTGTTTCAATCACCTGCATACACCAGATCAGATCTTAATTTCATTACCTGATAATGTAAATAGGTATAGTATTAAAAGAAGCATTGTTAAGGCTGACAGGCCCTAAATATGGGACCTGATCCTGTAAACCTTTACTCATGCACAATCCTTATTCAAATTAGTAATCCCGTTGAAATGAGTGGGACTACTCAATGAGAATGGCTTACTAATGCAAATAAGTATTACAGTACCAAGCCCAGCGTCACTGATAAAATGACAGTAATATTAACAAGATGATCAGTTTTCTGATGAAAAAAAGGACATTGGGAATCTAAAAATCAGTATTTTTAAATGTGACCAAAAGCGAAACCTTGTGGAAATTTGAGTTTTTCAATGCATATACCACACTCCTGCTGGGAGATAGGGTTGCCAGATGTCTGGTTTTGAACCGGACAGTCCAGTATTTGAGCTTTCTGTTTGGGAGACAATTGAGAAAATATAAATGAGAAAATATAAATGTCTGGTATTTTCTAAATAAGATGAAATGTAGATTGTGATGTAATGTCAAGTGTGTCTGGTATTTTTGTTGAAACCATCTGGCAACCCTACAGTGGGAGATTAGGCTGTAGTATTCAATTAATATAGGAGTTACTAGAGTTCTTGCTTATAGAAATGGACAAATTACAGAAATCGCATGGTGGTTTTGAAGAAAGGTTTGAATCCATGTCAGTTGGAATTAATGCCATGAGGTAATGTAGACAAGCTAAAAAGTTGTGTAGATAAAAGTCAGTGTGGTCTAAGAATTTGTTTCATTCCATTGCTATAATAAAGAATCTGGCATGTAGAGATGATTTATACTTATGGAAAATCTGTATCTGTATCCGTTAAAAGTATTTCCGCAAAATCATGCCAGTCTAGACACAGCCAAGGGGAATTCTATCTATTCTTTTAGCAACTCCAGCTGAGAAGCAGTTGCATTTCCCCACTCTCTGGGTTGCATTTTCTGGTCTTGGGCCAATCTGCAGCTTCGGGTTCTTATAAAACGCAGCTCCAAAGGACTATTCTATGATGTAGGTGCACTCCAAGGAGCAGAGACCAATGTCCACCTGAGCATTCTCTCTCATTTGGAAATTCTCCAGTGGCTAGACACACCAACTTTAGAGTCATTTTGTGGCAAAGTGCCTTCAGCATAGTGGCCGAGCCAACTTAAGGTCCTTTTAGCCACTTAAAAATCAAAATCAAGGATGCCAACTGTTCTTATTCTCCTACCTTTGAGCTTCATCCCAGAGACAAAAATAAGAACTAGCAGAACCCATGCCTGCTTGGTGTGGCACTGTGTCCCCCTCTAGCGATAGCTAAACCAGCTAGAATGATGAATCTGCAACTGTCTTAGCTAAAAGGTATGCAGTTTTTAGCTCATGCAGTTGAGGCTCATAGGCTAAGCTTTAGAGGTCCCTGGTGTGATACTGTCCACTGATGACTGGAATCTGTCAGTATTACACTAACAGACTATTAAAGCCATAATTCTGTATCCCTCAAAACAGAATGGTTGTCAATAAAAAGTGGGTTTCAAAATCCAGATGGGACTCTTTGGAATCACGAGATGCAAACTTCCCTTGGGTGGGTCCTTCGTGATATTTCTGGGTCTTCCTTTGGAAGGGATGGTTCACTAAAAAACTTATTTCTTAACTCATTTGCAGCAGGATGTTCCCTAGCTGTATGTTGGAAAGCTAAATATCCTCCCGATGCAATTTCTTATCTTAAAAGGGTCTGGATACTTTCTTATTTCTCACTGGTCTAAAAGTAACTGCAGCAATACAAAAAACAAGTCCTGATGATTTCAATACAACTGAACTCCCTATTCTGGAATAAGAACAAAACACTTTCCAAATCCAAACAAAATATTTTCCATATGAGAAGCTACATGCAATCTTCCTTGAAGTATGCATAACCCTTTTTATCAACAGGATCTTCTGCATTTATTTGGGGATATTGGTGCATAATTTGTCATATTCCTATGATTATGCTGCAGTGTCTCTCCTCTGATTTTTTTTCTCTACTGTCGTAGGCCAGGTTCCTTCAGTTTCATCAGGGGTGGGCAACAAGCAACATGGTTCACCCAGGTTAGCCCCAGGTGGGCTTCTGGCGATATATTTACCTGTATGTCTGCAGGTACAGCCTCTTGCAGCTCCTGTTGGCGAAGGATCACCATTCCTGGCCACAGGGAGCTTTTGGAAGCGGTGTCCTGGTACATGCCACTTTCTGCAGCTCTCATTGGCCAGGAACAGCATTCTGTGGGCAACGGGAACTGTACCTATGGATGCTTGGTAATATAGCGCTGGTGGCCCACCAGGGCTAACCCTGATTAACTGTGTCTAGCCCACAGACTGCACATTGACCACCACGAGTTAGATCCAGGAATGTGCCTGAAGAGATCTGACTTCTGGGTCAGGGTCTTATTTCTAAAAGTAAATGATTTTGTTTAAACTGGCTTTTTCGGGGATAAAGCAGCAACCAATTAGATTTAGGGGAAGATCAGAGTACTCTGAAAAGAATGTATGTGCTTGAATGAACTTTAAAGACTTTGGCCAGATCTTCTGGTCATTCTTCTTGGTAAATGCCTGACTTATCTCTAGGTTGGAGCATTGTAACACAGTTTTTGAACACTTACACCAAGAGAAGAAATTCATAAAGCACCTAATTTGTTCATAGTGAGGAAGCCCATCTCCTGAGAAAGATGACCTATACAGAGCATGACCCACAACCTAGCCTTGATCATCTCAAGTTTCTGCTATTGGTTTACAAATGTTTGTGAAATAACCAGAGGAGCCAACAGTTTTGTGGGCCCCCTGGGCAATATGGGAGGCAGGCTCCCAGGCTATGTCTAGACTACGGGGTTTTTCCAGGATAAACTTTTTGAACGCGTCTGCTCTTCCCCTTTTTTTTGGTGGAAGGGCAGACACTCTCTTTTGGAAGCCCTGTCTTCCTCTTCTCACGAGGAAGAAGGGCTCTTCCAAAAGAGGGTTTTTTTTCCAAAAATTTGGCCTAGTATAGATAGGCAAGCCTCTTCTGAAAAAACTATTGGAAAAAGTTACGCAAATTGTGGAGCGCATTCTGCGTACCTTTTTCCGATAAAGCCCCGTAGTGTAGACATAGCCCCAGTGGGGGCTGGGCCTTGGGCAGAAGGGGCAGGACTTGAAGGTAGCCAGTCTTCAGTGTCACCTTGAGTGCACCATGCCACCCCCTGCCCCGTACTCCATGCAACCCTCAGAGCCTCCCAGAGTGCACGATGTGGCTCTCTGGCAGTGATTTAAAAGGCTGGAGCTCCAGCCGTCCCTACAGTGGTGTCGGAGGCATCTGGGAGCCCCAGGCCCTTTTGAATCACCAGGTCCCGGGGCAAGTGCCCTTTTCCTCCCCATCAAGGGGCCTGGGGATAGGTCCACACTAACTCACCATTACCGCTTGGTATGCTATGTCTAGAAAAGCACAAATATTCTCTGAGAGCTTATTGTACAGTTTTCTCAGCCAATTGGTCAAGAGCTGTATAACATTTTCCCTAATGTGATCAGGAAGGCTGTGTCTAGACTGGTAAGTTTTTCCGCAAAATCATCTGCTTTTGCGGAAAAACTTGCCAGCTGTCCACACTGGCCGCTTGAATTTCTGGAAAAGCACTGACGATCTCATGTAAAATCATCAGTGCTTTTCCGGAAAAACTATGCTGCTCCCGTTCGGGCAAAAGTCTTTTTCTGAAAGACTTTTGCGCAAAAGGGCCAGTGTAGACAGCATAGTACTGTTTTCCGCAAAAAAGCCCCAATCGTGAAAAAGGCGATCGGGGATTTTTTGCAGAAAACCGCGTCTAGATTGGCCATGGACACTTTTCCGCAAAAAGTGCTTTTGTGGAGAAGCATCCTGCCAATCTAGACGCGCTTTTCCGAAAATGCTTTTAACTGAAAACTTTTCCATTAAAAGCATTTTCGGAAATTCATGCCAGTGTAGATGTAGCCGAAGAGTTTTATCTTTGCCATCTTGATATCATGCTTTTAGGCTACATTGATTCCTCAGTTTAGCTGTGCTTGTATCTCTCTGGTCTAAAAGTAAGCACTGTAAGTTCCAACATTATATCATATAGTAGTATTGTTTTGATATTTTTTTCTACAGGAATTAGTATAAATTTCCTAAATATCCTCCAACTTATAACTGTAACATGTCAGCATAATTACATATCATATCGATATAGATACTGGGAGACTTGCCATTATATGGTGGGTTGTTTCTGGCTTGTCTCCACAGACCTAAATATTGCATCCACTTCCTCAGAAATGACACATTGCTTTCCTTCTCATTTCACAAGCTCCTGCTGGCATGCCAATGAGGACTATTTCTAATACTCACAATCTGTTTAACCAACAAAGTGGGAAACTGGCCATGATGAGGAGGCTGGACGTTTATCCAGGCTGTTTTCCAGGAAGTCTTGAGGTGGATTTTTTCTGATCTTGTTCCCATGTATATTCTTTACTTACTAGCCAATAGCCCGTCATAAGATGGGATTTTCAGGTCTCTCCTCCATGTCGGTCTTCTCTCCCGAGCCTCCGGTCTCCCTCCCTCCCTCCCGCCTCCTTCTGCCCCCTGCCTCCTCCGCCTCCTGCTTCCCCCCTGCTACTCCCCCCCCTCAGCTCTCCTACACCTCCTGCCTCTCTCTCTGTCTCTCTTTCACTTCTCCTCCCTCTCCTGCCTCTCACTCGGGGGACCACGGAGCCCAAATGCACATTTGGACTACACACTCCCTGTGCTGCATGGGGAGTGTGTGGCCCAAACGGTCTCTTGCGCCACTTGCTCCTACACAGCGGCCTGGCTGAACGGCGCAGAAGTCAGCCGAGTGCCACAGTGGAAGGCGAAGGGGGATGGGGTGGTGACATTCACGGCCAGGGGGCAGGGCCTGGAGCTGCTGTCACACCACACGTCACCGCCCCGCCCCCCTTTGCCTCCCACCGTGGCACTCAGCTGGCTTCTGCGCCGCTCAGCCAGGCCGCCATGGAGGAGCAAGCGGCGCAAGCGGCCGTTTGGGCCCCGCACTCCCCATGCAGCCCGGGCTGCCCAGAGGGAAGAGCCAGCATTTCAGGCACCAGCGCCGAACAGCTAGCATTTCGGCGTTACAGACTCTCAGACACTGAGCTACTATATATATGATTACAGACCAGGGCTGGCCCGAGGCATTCTGGTGCCCTGGGCATGGGTGTGCGGCGCCACCCCTGGGCGCACGGCCCATGTGCGGGCTCGCCCATGGGGAGCAGGCCCGCCCCCCTAGGGTGCGCAGACCCATCCCCGGGCACACGGCGCATGCGCGGCCCGGTTACGGCCGCTGGCACGCAGCCCAGGACCCCTACCCAGGACCCCTACCCAGGGGCACACAGTGCAAGCGCCGCCCAGTCCAGCCCGGACGTCACTGCTGGCATGCGCGCCAGGCCGTGTAGAGCCCCGTGGCCATGGGGAGAAGGGCGTTGCTGGCCGGTGCTGCGGGGATGGGGGCGGGCCGGTGCTGTAGGAGCCAGGCGCGTGGCGCCTGATGGCAGCTGTAAGGGATGCCGTGTGCCCCTTACAGCTGCCATCAGGCACCCCTCATTGGTTGGCGCCCTGGGCAGCTGCCCAGCTTGCCCATGCCTCTGTCCGGCCCTGTTACAGACCTACAAGATTTCAGTACTATAGCTTCTTTAAGTCCAGAGCTCCACGGACTTTCTCATTCCTACTCGTTTTATTCCCCCCCCCCCCCCCCCCCAGAATCTGGCCTTTTGCCAAACTTCTATAGGATTCTATATTCTGGCCACAGAATCTAACATTTTGCAGCAGCCAGATGCTTGATATTTTCCCCTAATAGGGGGAAAGCAAAAAATGTCTCTTAACTCATCAGGATCTTCCTTGCCTGTCTCTAAAGGACACATCTACACTGCATGCTTATTTTGAAATAAACTATTCGAGAATAAAAGTTTCAGAGGGATAGCTGAGTAAGTTGGTAACAGGAAAAACTTAAAAAACAACAAATAGTCTAGTAGCACTTTAAAGACTAACAAAACATGTGGATGGTATCATGAGCTTTCGTGGGCAAAAACCATTTCTTCAGATGACCGGAGTATAATGAGTCCAGATCCAAGGATAAATAAGGAGGAGAGGAGAGAAAAAGGCAGGGGGAAAGAAGAAAAAGAGAGACAGTGAGTAGGCAAAAACAACAATCAGTCTAGCAGCACTCTAAGGATCAACAAAACATGTAGATGGTGAATAGATAGTTCAAGTAGTTACAGGAGTCTGTTAAGAACCATTAGCACCTCCATTTTTTGGTTAAGTTATTAAAAGGTGGACGATAGTGTGTGGGCCATCAAATATCCATTAGCATAAGAATTAAACTTCATTCACAAGTGTAGACAGGCACATTTTCAGAATGCCCCTTCACACACTTGTGAAATAAAATTGGCAAGAAGTTCACCTATAACAGGGGTGGGAAATAATTTTTGAAGGGGGTTTAGGGTTGCCAGGTGTCCGGTATTCTACTGGACAGTCTGGTTTTGCTGGACAGTCTGGTATTCTACTGGACAGTCTGGTAAAAAAGATTCAGAAAATACCGAACATGTGCAATGTCCAGTATTTACTGTTTTTCTGGCTGGGTGCTAGATGGAAGCTCCACTGGGAACCCTGTGGTTGCGTGCAGAAGCCGGGTGGGGACAGGGGGAATGGCTGGGAGGTGGGGCACAATCAGTGCTGGGAGCCCTCAGCTGATTGCGTCTGAGGAGGAGTGATGCCTTGGGGAGGAGGAGAAGCCCTGTCCTTGCTGCTGAGTGCTGTTCAAGCACGTTGTGATGCCGTAGTGCAGGAGAGAAGCCCACAGGTGCTTGGTAGTTGCGTTTAGGCACCTTCCATGGGCTCTCAGCCAAAGCTGACTGGGGTGGAATTTCTGCTTCTTCCCATTGGGACACCCAAAGACCTGGCTATGCGGGAATCACCTTCCTACCCATGGTCGCCCCCCACCCTGCCATTGTGTTTCCCTGGGGTCTTCCTCTCTCTGCTTTGGGTAGCAGGTGGCTGCTTTACAGAGCAGGCTCTGCTGCCTCCCCTTTTGTTCGCAGCTTGGTGGCTCTTGGTAGTAGCCACACAGGATGTGTGTTCGGTGCGGGTGGTTTTTTTTTTTTTGCTTGACAAATTTTTAGCCCGTGTGTTTGGTAATTTTGGGGAGACCATCTGGCAACCCTAAGGGGGAAAGCACTTCAAAAATTTCCGAAGTGGTTGTGGGTTGCCCCAGAAGGACAGGGTTGGGTAGAAGGGTTGGTGCCTCAGGTGGGAGGGGCGGAGCCTTTAAATAGCTGGAGTTGAAAGGGCTCGCACCTCCCCTGTAGCTCCCAGGCAACATATTAACAGCAGGGCTGGGAGCTGCGAGCCCTTGAAACTCCTCCTATTTAAAGAGCTCTCGCCTTAGCAGCTACCAGGAAGGTGCAAGCCCTTTAAACAGAAGCAGTTGAAAGGGCTTGCAGCTCCCGGCCCTGCCACTAGCATGTTGCCTGGGAGCTGCTGGGGAGGCTCGAGCTCTTTCACTTGCTTCTATTTAAAGGGCTTGCGCCAGCTGGGGGAGTGCTAATGCATTGCCTGGCAGCCTACTGGCAGGTGCAAACCCTTTAAATAGAAGCAAGTGAAAGGGCTTGCACCTCCCCAGTGGCTCCCAGATAATGCGCTAAGGGCGGGGCCGGGAGCTGTGAGCCCTTTCAACTGCTTCTATTGAAAGGGCTTGCTCCCTGGCAGGCATCACGAGCCCTTTAAATAGAAGCAGTTGAAAGGGTTCCCAGCCCACCACTAATGCATTGCCTGGGAGCTGCCAGGGAGGCGTGAGACCTTTCAACTCCTGCTATTTAAAGGGCTGGCACATTCCCAGCAGCTGCCAGACATCGTGTTAGGGGACAGGGCTGGGAGCTGCTGTGGGCCAGATGAAAGGGCTAGGTAGGCCAGACCCAGCTATCTGACAGCCTCTTGACCAGCCCTGACCTATACTGTTTACACTGCAGCTCTCGGAACACTACCAGCACTTGTAAATTATAATGTTACCATAGAGACCAAAAAAGTATCCGTGGCCTTTTTGTAACTTGAAATCAAAGCAGTTTGGGGTGCAATTTTATTTACATTGTGCTACACTCAGATCTGTTTTCTTACTTACATTGTCCGGCACATGGTTCCAGCATTGTTCTCATGCTGTGTCCAAAGTGGCAGTCTTGTCTTTTGTATCCCCAGGAGATCACTCCAGAGCTTCTACAGCTTTCTCTACATTTCTATTGATTAAACAGATGGCTTGTGCTTGCCCTTCACAGTTCTGTGGAGGGCTCCGACCCAACACTTCAAATACTTGCTCAGTAACACTCTTATAAATAACAAGGTCTCCTTCCTGAGGTTAAGATGACTTTACACAAAGAAGTAGTTTTCCCTATCAAGTGTGTAATTTCTCACCATCATCGTCTTTCCAAGGCACCAAGCTGGGTAAAATAGATTTGCTTGTGCTCCTGGGGCTGCTTTAAGGTATTTCTTGCTATGAAACCATAAAAGCATGTATTTATCTCCATTTATTTTTAGTATCTATTAATGCCCCTTTCCTCTAACAGTTCAGCATGTCTACTTCAGGCACATGTAGTGCCAATAGCAACTGCCTTCATATCTTCAGTTTGTTCTCATCTTTGGACAGGACTTCTTGCTGCCCGTGTCAGTCTAGACAAGCTGTCTTATCATCTGTAGCACAAGCCTGGTTTCCACAGGCTTGCAGCAAAGTTGTGAATATATTAGCTGGCTCTCTTTCTCCAGTTCTGCAATAGCTGTTGATGAGCAAGAACCTCTTCATGCAAACATCCTATGCATACGAGCAGTTTTACTCTCCTGATTATTAGTTAGTATTGGTGTTTTCCCCAGGAACTGAAATGGGGGGAGAGGTAAAAAAGTGTGTGTGGAGTGGAGAGGATGTGGACCAACAAGGTGTGAAACTGTTAGGGCAAAGGTGGACTGTGTGCACCACAGAAAAAACTGAAAAATGTTTCATGACCATATTGTAAGATTTAACTCCATTTTTTAAATCATCACAGAAAATAAAAACTATAAGGAGTCCAGTGGCACCTTAGAGGCTAACAATTGTATTATGGCATAAGCTTTCATGAGTTGCAACTCACTTTGTCAGACTCCTTTTAGCTTTTGCTGAATGAGACTAAAGAGGCTACACCTCTTTCTTGGCTACACAAGCCTACTATGGAGCACTATACCTACACTTTTTTAGTTTCTTGTAATTTTGCACAACTCTGTTCATGAGCTTTTCAAATGCAGGGCATTGATCTTGGGTGGCTTCTTACGTGTCTGGTACTTCCAGTCCTTCATGACACACTCATGATCACTTAGAAGGCAACTTCTTTCAGAACACAACATTCTTCTGCATGAGGAAAGAGAATGCTCAACTGTCTGTAGGTGCTGTGACTGGTGCTAGAAAGACACGAATCCCTGCTTCTTTTATCCCAGGAAACAGAGAACACAAATTGGGTTGTACCACTAGTGATGATAAAGAAGAAGTTGAAGACAAATTTTCTTTTGTTGATCATATTATATCTCATTATGTATTCAATTGCCTAGTCTATCCTCATCACATGGCAGCCCTCTTGCAGGCAGCACTTCCCTCAACTCAACTATCAGTGTTTTATCAGTGTACATTCTGGTGCTAGTACTCTTCCTCTCTAATTGCTAACTAGGGGTGTGTCTAGACTACAGGGTTTTGTCGACAAAAGTGGACTTTTGTCGACAAAACTATACCCGCGTCCACACTACTGCTGAGTTCTGTCGACATAACGTCGACAGAACTCAGCAGTTTTGTCGACGCTGGTAAACCTCATTTTACGAGGCATAACGCCTTCTGTCGACAGAGTTTCTGTCAACAGAAGGTGTTATTGCTTGTAAACTGTCCTTTGCGTCTACACTACCATGTCGACAAAGCAGCTTGCTTTGTTGACAGAACTCAATGTAGTCTAGACGCTCTTTGTCGACAGAAGTTTTGTCGACAGTATCTGTCGACAAAACTTCTGTCGACAGAAGCCTGTAGTCTAGACGTACCCTAGTAATCCTTATCTGCTACTTTTAACTATCCAGTTTTTAGATGCATGTAGACTTATCAGTTTTGCCTGTTATATACCAGCTCAGTCTCCCCTTTGATATTTATATACCCACTGCCTCCTTTTATCTCCCCTGCCCTTCTCCCCTATTTATTTTGGTTCTGGAAATACAACACTCTAGTCATCTGAAGAAGTGGGCTATCATGAAAGCCCATGCTACCATCTACATGTTTTGTTAGTCTTTAAAGTGCTACCAGACTTTTTACTGTTTCATATAAGACAGGCATCTGTAAAATGGGGATTTGATAGCAGCCTTCAACTTCCTGAAGGGAGGTTCCAAACAGAATGGAGAAAGGCTGTTCACAGTAGTGACGGATGGCAGAACAAGGAGCAATGGTCTCAAGTTACAGTGGGGGAGGTCTAGGTTGGATATTAGGAAAAATGATTTCAGTAGGAGGGAGGTGAAGCACTGGAATGGGTTACCTAGGAAGGTGGTGGAATCTCCATCCCTAGAGGTGTTTAAGTCCCGGCTTGACAAAGCCCTGGCTGGGTTGATCTAGTTGGGATTGGTCCTGCTTTGGGCAGGGGGCTGGACTAGATGACCTCCTGAGGTCTCTTCTGGCTCTATGGTTCTATGATTCTAAAAGCTACATAGAGGTTGATACAAATCTACACCAACTTCTGGATACTAGGAATCAAGTCTGTGCACTTTATTTTTTTCAGTTGGCTTGTCAAACACTTTTTGTCCTCTTCATTTAAGGAAAGAACCTCTTTTGAGTCAGTCGGGGGCTACACAAAAGTGAGACGCTAAAAACAACAACCTCATTGACCTGATTCCCAAATGAGAAGGGAAAATAAAAGCAGTGGCCTGGCCTCCAACTGAGAAGGAAGAAGAAGAAAACAGACACTCACTTCAATCACACAGCTTAAAGTGCCAGAGTTCCCTTCAGCCCAATGGGGGGAAGTGCCAAGGCTTAGAGCTTCCCCCCAGGGCCAGATTAACTCTTCTGAGGGCCTAGACCAGTGGTCTGCAAAATTTTAAAGCACGAGATCACTTTTAATTTAAGTGCAGTCCAGGAGCCACCTCACACCCAAACACTCTTGCCCCGCCTCCTTCCCACTCCTCCTCCCAGGCCCAGCTCCTGCTCACTCCATCCTCCTTCTCTCCCCCCAGCCTCACTCACTTTTATCAGGCTGGGGGCAGAGGGCTGGGGTGCAGGGGAGGGCGATGTGGTCTCTGATCTTGGGCTAAAGGATGTGGAGTATGGGAGGGGTTCTGAGCCTAGGGCAGGGAGTTGAGGTGCAGGAGGGGGTGCAGGCTCTGGGAGGGAGTTTGGGTGCAGGGGGACTCAGGGCTAGGGCAGCAGTTTGGGTTGCAGAAGGGTTCAGGACTGGGGCTGGGGTTTGGAGTGCTGGCTCCAGCTGGACACCGTTTACCACAGGTGGCTGTTGGGTGGTGGCACAGGGGACTAACAAAGGCTCACCTCTTCTCTGGCCCTGCACCACTCCCAAAAGCAGCCAGCAAACTTTTTCCATCCCTGACCCCTCTCTGCTCTGTGAAGATGGGGTACAGGGCGGAGGGAGGGGCACCCTGACATCCACATCCCATCTGGGGGGCAGCTTCAAGGCAGAGGGCAGGGGTAGCATAGCAGTGCTGAGAGGGCAGATGAAGTTCTGGCACTTGACAGCCTCCTGTCAGAATCACCTGTTAAAGGCTCCAAGATCTACCTGTAGATCCCAATCTACTGGTTGTTGACCACTGGCCTAGAGCTAGTAGATTTTGTAGGGAGTCCCTAGGCTCCAGGGTGGGGCAAAAATGTGGGGTTCAGTGTGTGGGAACAGGCTGCAGGGGAGAGGTCTGGGGGATGGAGATGCAGAGTCTGTGAGAGTGTTAGGGTGCAGGGGCTGGCTGTGGGCACGGGATCGTGAACTATCATCTTTAGTGTATGAGTAAAGGTCAGCAGACCTGTGTTTAGTCTTCCTGATCGAGGGGTCACCTGCAATGCTTAATTTTGACCAGGGCTGAGCCCCGACACCTGTAGGCTTGGCAGTTCATAGCCCTGGCACCCCAGGCTTGCTGCATCAGTTATGAAAGTAAAAAACTTACTTGAACCCTGGCACTTCTTTTGTTACAAATTAAGCATTGCTCACTGTTACGCTGGGACTCACCCTCGGCTTACAGCCCTGTCATCATCGGAGGTGGCCCGCCAATGACCCTCAACCTTTTTCCCTAAATCCAGTGCTCCCCCTTTTCCCGCTCCCCTTGTCTCACTATTTCCCCATGGTACTTATCGGTTAGCCCCCATTCAGCGGGGCTCTCTGCCTACTGCTCTGCGGAGAAGGAGGGGGACTCGGGCCTGCCTCCACTCTGGGTCCCAGCCCAGGACCCTAAAGGCAGTGACATGGATTTGCTGTCTGGTTGGTGGGGCGCTCCCCATAACTCACCAACCATCCGGGAGGGAGTTGCTCCTTCTCCATCCCTGATCTAAGGAAATGGGTCTGGCCCAGGAAAGCTCATCGCCTAATAAACCATCTTGTTAGTCTTTAAAAGTGCTACATAGTCCTGTTTTTTGTTTCTGAAACAAATGTGCCTTCAATTCAAATTTCCAACCAATGACTAAATTGGCAACACTGCATGTAACAAGTTGACCTTCGGGGCTGGGGTGTTAGGGAGAATTTTTTTGGGGAAGTTTATACTCCCATTAGGAGGTATAGGGAATTCCCTGGTTAGTATTTATGTTGTCATAGTGCCAAGAAACCTCAGAAAGGGAACCATTTTATCAAGAGTTCACAGTCTAAAATTAAAGGGACTGTTCATGTGTGGATTTCCAAGGTATGCCTACTTGCCAATACAATTTGTACATATCTCTTAACATTTTACCATGAAAAATACCCCAAATCAGTCATTATTTCTGTTTATATTTTTATTAGCGTAACTCCTCAACCTCCACTTCCGTTTCTTATACTGTGGATAAAATTGTTAAAATATAGTTTTGAATCAGGGGAAATGCCTGATTTTTTTCCTTTGAGGTGCACCCAGTGTATTTTCAATTATGAGTCTATATAAAACATACTTATGGCATAGCTGCTTTCTCTCTTCCACCCATCCTTATCGAAAACACAATGACTGCTAATACTCTGTTCAATCCCACTGAAACCTAAATGTAGGGCAAGTAGTGGCAGAATTTATATGTGGCCCTGTAGAGGACCACATGTCCACTGTTACTTTCTTTTAAGGTTTATTGGTTTCTCTATTCTGAATGTACATTAGAGTACACAAGGTAATTGACCTTTGACACTAAAGTCCATTCTTTTAAAAAGCTCAGAGGGAACAAAAAGAAAATCTGATGTTAAGAGGTTACCAAGACATGCAGCACTTGTCTCAGACCCTGCAGAGGTGATATTCAGTGAATAATTAACATTTTCTTTTGTATCGTCCCTTATGAAAGTCATAATATTTTTAGATGCTTAGTAGAATTGTGCTACATTTGAAGCATAGATTAATTAGAATTTTTTTTTCATGCTTACCTTTTTCTTTCCTCACAGGTGAGGTCGCATGTACAGCTAACATTCTGCAGGCTTTTTTTCTCTTATAGCAGTTTAGTTCTTTCTACTTTAAATGTGTGCAGTACAGTGCATAGGACAGCAGCAGCCAGAGTCAGAACACTTGGGTTTCATTTTCAGCTCTAACACTGAAGCTCTGAGAAGTTAAGTGGCATTCATTCCTAGTGTTTCACAGCTCATCACCTTTTCCATCTGTGAAATGGTCACTTATCAGACAAAGGCGGGCCCAATACTTAGGGCACTTGCCTAGGACAGAGGAGATCTGGGTTCAACTTCTTGCTCTGACACAGGCTACATGTATCCGCTGAGTCTCTTGGGGCCTCGCAATGTACGAGAATCACAGTGCTTCCTTATTTCATAGGGGTGTTGAGAAAAGAAATATATTAAAAATTATGAGTAGAGCTTCACTAATTTCATGGCTATGAAAATGCATCACAAACCATGAAAAGAATGGTTACTTACCTCGTACCTGTGATTCTTCGAGATGTGTTGCTCATGTCCATTCCAATTAGATGTGTGCATGCAGTGTCGGAAGCTTTTCCCTCAGCAGTACCCATAGGGCCAGCGGGGAGCCCCCTGGAATGGCGCTGGTATATCAGCCCATATATACCCCCCTACTGGCCCTCACCCACTCAGTTCCTTCTTACCAGAATACTCCGGAGAGAGGGCAGCGGGTGAGGATTTGGAATGGACATGAGCAACACATCTCGAAGAATCACAGTTACAAGGTAAGTAACCATTCTTTCTTCTTCAAGTGATTGCTCATGTGCATTCCAATTAGGTGACTCCAAAGCAGAACCTATGGAGGAGGGCTGGATGTTGAAGCTACAGAGGAGTGGAGGACCACCCTGCCCAGGGCGGTGTCTTCTTTGGCTTGATGTGTTAGCGCATAGTGATTGGCAAAGGTATGGACAGAGGACCATCTCATGGCTCTGAAGATGTCCAGGATGGGAACCTGCACTATGAAAGCGGTGGAGGCTACCACCGCTCTCGTGGAGTGCGCTCTTAGCGGTGGGGCTGGTACCCCTGCTAGGGCATAGCACTCCTTGATACAAACAGTTATCCAGGAGGAGATCTGCTGGGAGGACACGGGCTGACCCCTCGCCCATTCGACTATGGCCACAAAGAGTTGCGGTGACTTTCTGAATGGTTTTGTCCTAAGTAAAAAGCTAATGCCCTGCGCACATCTAGTGTATGTAAAGCCTGTTCCTTCCCAGACGTGTGCGGGTTGGGGTAAAATACCAGCAGGAAAATATCCTGGGAGGTGTGGAAAGAAGACACCACCTTGGGCAGAAAAGCTGGGTGGGGATGGAGCCTAACCTTGTCTTTGAAAAAAAAACATGTATGGTGGATCCGAGGTGAGCGCTCTGAGTTTGGATACCCATCTGGCAGATGTGAGTGCCACCAGGAGAGACACCTTATAAGACAGGTATAGAAGGGAACAAGTTGCTAAAGGTTCAAATGGGGGTCCTATAAGTTTTGAAAGGACCAGGTTTAGGTCCCACTGGGGGACGGGCTGGCAGACATGTGGGTACAGCCTATCCAACCCTTTCAGAAACCTGCTGACCATTGGGTTAGCAAACAGAGTTTTCCCCCCTTCCCCCAGGTGGAAGGCCGAAACGGCTGCCAAGTGAACCTTGATGAAGGAGGAAGAGAGGTCCCGGAGCCTGAGGTCTAACAGGTAATTCAGGATCAAGGGGATCACAGCTCACCTTGGGTGTACCCCCTTCTGGGCAGCCCAGATACAGAACTGTTTCCACTTAGCCAGGTATGCAGTCCTAGTGGAGGGCTTCCTGTTATCCAGTAGGACTTCCTGGACCTGTTCTGAGCTCTGGAGTTCCTTGGCCGTTAGCCACGGAGCTTCCATGCTGTCAAATGCAGTGAGTGCAGGTCCGGGTGGTGGAGCCTGCCCGAGTCCTGAGTAATCAGGTCTGGGAGCAGCGGGAGGGTCATGGGTCTCTCTCATGACAGGTTGAGGAGGGTTGAGAACCAGTGCTGCCTGGGCCAGGCCAGGGTGATTAAAATCAGGGACGCCCTAAACTCCCGCCCCCTGAGTAAGACCTTGTGAATTAGCAGGAATGGTGGGAAGGCGTATAGTAGGCCCTGCGGCCAGGAGAGGAGGGCATCTCCCAGTGAGCCCTGTCCCTGACCCATGAGGGAGCAGAATCAGTGGCACTTCCTGTTCTGCACTGTGGCAAAGAGGTCCAGGTAGGGAGACCCCCATGCATGGAAGATAGATTGGGCCACATCCCACATCAGAGACCATTCGTGTCCTGCAAAGAACCTGCTCAGTTTGTCCGCCAGGACATTTTGGGAGCACAGGAGGTACGAGGCTGTTGGATGGATATCCGCCCCGATGCAAAGTTCCCACAGGTGAATCACCTCCAAGCACAGGCGAGGGGAACGGGCCCTGCCTTGCTTGTTTATGTACGCCACTGCTGTCATGTTGTCCGATAGGATGAGGACAGACTTGCCCCTGAGGTGGGGAAGGAAAACCACACAAGCCAGTCAGACTGCCTGGAGCTCCCTGATGTTGATATGCAGGGAGATCTAGTCTGCAGACCACATACCTTGCGTGTAAAGGTCTCCCAGGTGGGTTCCCCAGCCGGTGTCTGACACGTCTGTGACAAGTCGGGTGGACGGTACCGGCCTGGAAAACGGTACCCCTGCAGAGACCTCTGCCTAGTTGGTCCACCAGTTCAGCATGAGGAGGACGGAAGCGGGGACCACCACCACCCTGTCCCATGAAAGGACATGAATGGGTTGTGGGCTTGCAACAGCCACATCTATAGCGGGCGCATGTGCAGCCTGGCGTGTTGCACTACATAAGTGCAGGCGACCATGAGACCCAGGAGGCACATGTAAGTCCAGGCGGTGGTCACTGGAAAGCTCTGGAGCTCCCTGACCACCGCCTATATTGCAAGAAACCCGAACTTGAGTAGGGAGGCTCTCGCCGAGATAGAGTCCAGGGTGGCTCCCACGAACTCTATTATCGGAGTGGGTGTTAGGGATAACTTGGCCAGGTTTAACAAAAGACCTGGATTGTCGAAGAGTGCACACACTACGGTGATGTGCGTTCGCATCTGCGACTCTGAGCTCCACCTCAGGAGCCAGTCGTCTAGAATGGGGAACACCTGGACACCCCTTTTTCTGAGTGCAGCGGCTACCACCGCCATACACTTGGTGAAGACTTGAGGGGCCGTGGAAATACCAAATGGGAGGGCCATGAATTAGTAGTGGTCTGGGCCCACAGTAAATCTGAGGAATTTGGCGGGGGCGGGGGGGCAATGGAAATGTGAAAGCAAGCGTCTTTTAAGTCGAGGGCAGCGTACCAGTCTCCAGGGGCTAGTGAGGGAATTATGGACGCCAGTGTTACCAGTTTGAACTTTGCTTTGGCACTGAAGGAGTTGAGGGCTCTTTGGTCCAGGATAGGACGTAGCCCCCCTTTGGCTTTCGGGACCAGAAAGTAGCGGGAATAGAACCCCTTCCAGGGGGAACGCATTCTACCGCCCCTATCGTAAGGAGATGTTGGACGTTCTCTTGAAGCAGAGACTCGTGAGATGGGTCCCTGAAAAGGGACGGGGTAGGGAGTTGGGAAGGGGGAGGGGAGTGGATAGAGATTACATAACCGCTTTCCACTATCTCGAGCATCCAGCGGTCTGGATTGACCAATCGCCGGGCTGGGGTAAAGTGGGATAAACAGTCCCGGAAGAGAAATGGGGAGACTGGAAGGTTGCCCTCGTAGATTCCGTCAAAACCCCTGACAGAGACCGGACGGTTTGTTGAGGGCCCCTGATTGTGATCAGGGGTTGGGCGAGGGTGATGCCTGTTATCCTGCCATTACCGCTTCTGCTCCTATGGCGGGAGAAGTCAGTATATGGATCCTGAGGAGGTGCTCTAGGAACATTCCCAATGGGGAAGGGGAGCCTCAGGGTACAGAGGGTGTGTATGCCCAATGATTTTAGGGTAACATGGGTGTCTTTCAGGCCATGGAGCCTCTAATCAGTTTGCTCAGAAAAGAGTGAGGAGCCTTCAAAAGAGAGGTCTTGTATGGTGTTCTGGAGCTCTCAAAGAACCCCAGAACCCTGTAGCCAGGAACTGCGGTGTAAAACCACCCCGAAGGTCATTACTCGGGCAGCAGCGTCTGCCACGTCTAGAGCCGCCTGGAGAGCCACCCTAGAAATCGTTCTCTCCTCCTCGTGGAGAGCTTTGAATTCTGCGTGGGACTCTTGGGGTAGTAGGTCTGTGAACTTGTCCATCGAGGACCAGGTGTTAAACGCATAACAGGACAGGAGGAGGTTATGCAATGCGGTACTGGATACCACCGGACATGTAGACCTTAGGGCTTAGCAGGTCAGTTTTCTTAGCCTCCCTGTTCTTAGGGACAACGGCAGGCTGACCTTGTCTCTCTCTTTGATTCACGGCTTGTTCCACGAGAGAGCCTGGTGGGGGGTGGGAAAAAAGATGCTCATTACCCTCCTGGGGGACAAAGTATCTCCGTTTGGCCCGCTTATCCATAGGAAAGATGGACGCAAGAGTCTGCCACAAGGCTTTGGAGATCTTGGCCACCATTTTGTTAATCGGAAGGACCACTCTAGAGGGGGCATCCACGTGAAGTATGTCCACCATGGGATTGGAGTCATCGGACACCCTATCTGTCTGGACTAACAAACTTTGGGCCAGATGTCAGAGGAGGTCCTGGTGGGCCCTGGTGTCCGTAGAGGCCATGGATAGTCCAGGGTCTTCCAGAGCCTCATCAGGGGAGGAGGAGGATGATCCCTTTCGGACTTCCCCAATAGATACCCCCAAAAGTGCTGGATCCTGCTGCGTGCCAGCAGACAAGGGTGGGGGAGGTTGGCTCACCGGAGCCGCACTCCCCGAAGGATCAGAAGACTGCTGGCCAGGGGGCAGTGTCTATCCAGAGGTTGGCAATCTGACCATTGGGGTCGCCGAAGAAGAGGCCGGAAGACCCGATGCAGCTGAAGCCGACCAGGAAGGGGGGTTTCCCTGAGCTTGGTGATATGCCCAAGGAGTCCAAAATGGCCACTGGGCTGGAGGTTGAGGAGGCCATGATTGCTGAAGCACTGGTACCGGGACTGGTTGTGTCCATTGCTGCTGGTATGGACGAAGCGGACTATGGTGCCGGGAGCGGTGCCGCAACTGGGACCGGAAGCCCTGAGAAGACCAGGTGGATTCCGCCTTGGAGTCAGACCTGTAGTTCGAGGCGGACCAAGGAGGAGCAGACGCAGACACCTGCAGAGCAGCTACATGCCTGGCCATAGATTCTAGTGCCGAGGCAGCGGTGGTGGCATAGTGGTGTGGGCATCCGTTGCAGAAGTAGGTGCCAGAACAGTGTGAGTCGGTGCCAGAGTATGGTACCGCGGTGCCTCCGGTGCTGCGTCTTAATGGGGCACCGCAGGTAGGGATGCGTTGCTGGTTGGTGCCGTGGGAGGTGCCAGTGGAGCGTGGTGGGCCCGGGCCTTCGGTGCCGTGGTCTCGGGTTGTTTTGATACCCGGTGCTGGGATGTCCCGTGTTGCCTGGAAGGCGTTGGATTAGGGGGCGGTGAGGGGGGAAGAGTCTATGAGCACCCTTGTCGCTTGTAAGGCCTCTGGTGTAGAGGGTTCAGGAAAGTCCTCCATGAGGCTCGGCTCCCTACACTGGGAGGAAGATCCGCCCAACCTGGAAGGTCCGGGCACTGGACTTGCCGGCGCCACATTCCTCACTGAAAGGTGCACTGAGGGCACGTGCCTAGCAGAGGACAATCCCGTTAGGCCTCCTCCTCTTCTGTGGTGCCGGAGACTGAGACTGGTGTCAAGGTCTCTGGGATGCCAGTGAGGCATGGTGCAGGGGGAAGTCCTGCACCGACGCTGATGCGCTTTGAGGACCCGGTGCTGACTCCGGAGCAGGTTCCAGCCGAAGAGCTGCCTCCATACGGATGATCTTAAGACGTGACTCTCTTGCGTGTTTTGTTCGCGGCTTGAACGCCTTGCAGATTTTTCAGGCTTCAGCGAGGTGCGTCTCTCCCAAGCACTTTAAACACGAGGAACGAGGGTCACTTCGGGGCATAGGCTTGTGGCACTTTTTGCAGGACTTAAAGCCTTGCGGGCCAGGCATGCCCTGCCGTGGGTGCACAGAGTGCAGCGGTGGGGAACAGCAACGAAAATAACAAAGAACAACAAAAGAGTCTTAACTTAACTGCAGGTACTTAAGTTAACTGAAGAAACAGAGAACAATACTGAAGACAACTATCTGTAGAAGTGCTGAGGGTTGTTCCAACGACTGTCACGGCTGTAAGAAGGAACTGAGTGCATGAGGGGGCCAGCAAGGGTATATATGGGCCGATATACCAGCGCCATTCCAGAGGGCTCCCCGCTGGCCCTAAGGGTTCTGCTGAGGGAAAAACTTCTGACGACGTGTGCACACTGAGCGTACACACCTAATTGGAATGCACATGAGCAATCACTCAAAGAAGAATAAGCCCTTCCATGTGAAATCGGATGTATTCCTGTTCCTAGGAGCTCCCCATCAAAGGGGGCTTCCTACCTCTGAGCAGGGGAAGGTCAGGACCTATCCCTTCCCTACAAACTGCTCTGGTGATGGGAGGGGAGACCAGACCAAACCCACCTCTACTTCTGGAACCTCCTGCAGCTACAGAAAGCTCTGTGATTGCTGCCTTCAGAGTCCACACTGAAGTCTACACAGAAGTGAGGGTGGCAAACTCCTCTATAAGGGTATGTCTACACTACAGCGCTAATTCGAATTAGTTAATTCGAACTAAGCTAATTTGAACTAACGCATTCAGACTAAAAAACTAGTTCGAATTAGCGTTTTGCTAATTTGAACTAGCATGTCCACACAGAGTGGACCCTGAAGCAGGGTTAAGGATGGCCGGAAGCAGTGCCGGCAGGGCATCAGAGGAGGACTTAGAGCGTGGAGCTGCTGTCTCAGGCTAGCCGAGGGCTGTGCTTAAAGGGACCCGACCCCCACCCCGGACAGACAGTTCTCAGGGGTGCCCCGCTTGCAAAGCAGTCCTGGCTTGGAGTGCCCTGAGTGCCCACACTGGGCACATCACAGTACTCGGCCATCAGACCGGCTGCACTTGCCGCAGGCTGCCATCTGGGGAGAGGGGACAATTGGGGGGCTGCAGGAGAGGTTCCACCCCCAGAAGCCCGCAGAGCCAGCGCAGTCCTCCCCATCGGGGGCTCGTACCCCATTCATCCCTCATCTCCTTCCACTTACCCCTCCCTAGCCCCCCTTCCTGATGTACAAAATAAAGGACAATTGTGTTCAAAAATAGAATCTCTCTATTGAACAAAACTGGGGGAGACTGGAAAAGGAGGTGGGAGAGGGGAAGAGAGAGGGTGGGAGAGGGGAGGGCAACTACAATGATGAGGGGTTTGGAACAGGTCCCATATGAAGAGAGGCTAAAGAGACTGGGACTTTTCAGCTTAGAAAAGAGGAGATGGAGGGGGGATATGATAGAGGTCTATAAAAGCACAAGTGGGGTGGAGAGGGTGCATACAGAAAAGTTCTTTGTTAGTTCCCATAATAGAAGGACTAAAGGACACCAAAGGAAAGGAATGGGTAGCAGGCTTCAAACGAATAACAGAAAGTTCTTCTTCATAAAGCAAATAGTCAACCTGTGAAACTCCTTGCTGCAGGAATCTGTGAAGGCTAGAACTAGAACAGAGTTTAAAGAGAAGTGAGATCAATTCATGGAGGGTGGGTCCAAGGAGTGGTATTAGCCAGGGGGTAGGAGTGGTGTCCCTGCCCGAAGTTTGTGGAAGGCTGGAGAGGGATGGCACGAGACAAATGGCTTGGTCACTGTCGTCGGTCCAACCCCTCCAGGGTCCCTAGGGTTGGCCGCTGTCGGCAGACAGGCTACTGGGCTAGATGGACCTTTGGTCTGACCCAATACGTCCATTCTAAGCTCAGGGCTCAGGGTCGGGGGTCTCAGTGGACCACCTTGATTTTCATGCAAACCTGCTCCTGGGTGGCCAGGCTGGCAGCTTTCCTGCCCTAGATGGCCGCTTTCCTGTGCCTAGTGCGGAGGTTGTGGATGAGGTCCACGATGTCTGCACTGGACCAGGCGGGTGCCCGTCTCTTGCGGTCCTGGGAAGCTCCCGGGAGCCACCAGCCTGGTCCCGGAAAGAGGAGGAGGACTGGGGGGCATCGGGTGGCTGGCTCGAGCTGTGCCAGGTACAGGGTCTGCTGGCTGGGTGCTGGCAGGCTTGCACCTGGCACGGGCACCGTAGCCAGCCCGTGCCCATTTAAGGGGTCCGGGGCCGGGAGGGGGGCAATAGAGTTTCCCTGGTGTTGGCCAGAGTGGCCACCAGGGAAAGCTGGGGAGGGCTAGCCTCCCACTAGTTCGAATTAAGGGGCTACACAGCCCTTAATTCGAACTAGTAAGTTCGAACTAGGCTTAGTCCTCGTAAAATGAGGTTTACCTAGTTCGAACTAAGCACTCCACTAGTTTGAATTAAGTTCGAACTAGTGGAGCGCTAGTGTAGCGCATATCAAAGTTAATTCGAACTAACGTCCGTTAGTTCGAATTAACTTTGTAGTGTAGACATACCCTAACAGGCTAGTGACCCCTCCCCATGTTCTTTTGGGTCAGGACCCCATGAATACACCATCGTACAATTATACAGTTGCTCAGGCGAAACTGAAATGCTGCCTAGCTAATAGCAGAATGCCCACAGCTAGGTTTTTTGTTTCTATTGGTGGTGCACATTTGCATATGCCTCAGTGCACATAAAAATTATTCTGCACATGTATGGAAAAAATCCACAGATGGAAAAGATTAGAGGGAACATCGGTCCCAGGCCCCGCACTGCCCTAGAGACAGGCCAAAGGGCTTCATTTAAATCAAGTTAGCTTTAAAGAACATAATTGAAGTTTATAAAATCCCATTAGAAAATGGGAATTTGCCCTCAGGGTAGATAATCATGAAACTGTCAATATTAAACAAAAGAGAAGATTCCAAAGTCACTAGAATGAGGAGAGTGGTGTGGGCTGTTTTTGGAGTTTTAGACTGAAGAATAAAAAATTCCTCCAATCTGAACTTTGAATAGCATTTCTTCAAGAAGTTACATACATAATTTTTGAATGATCGGAGAAACAGAAGACTATTTTTGAAAAAAAATCCTTTTATTGCATGATTTACCATCAAACAACTGCCAATTCATTTCAGGATGATAGAGCACAAATCTAAGAATATCAGGTTACAGATACAATATGTCTCATACATTTTATACCTCAGCATGCACAGGGTCATGATGTGATAGAAGATAAAATGATTTCTTAACATTTAAGCATTTTTTACTTCCTTATCAAATTTATTTCATACATCAAAAATACCTTTGTGGAGAGCAACTAATTAAGCACTTACATTTTTAAAATCGTCTACAGATCTCATAATTAAGATACCAACTACAGTACATTTTTACAAATCCTTGAAGAACACACTCAGTAGTTCAGTAAAATCTGAGCAATAATGCAAAATTATGGATGCAAACAATAACTGAAATTAACAAATCCAGTTGATCATCTGAGTTTAATGTACATCCCATATCAGTATGTAATGAAAGTAGCAATTACATAGACACAAGTGCAAATAAACCATACTCTAAGCTGTCTTCTCTCTTTGGTAAAATCAATTAATCAGCAGGGAGAGTATTTTAATAACTTATATCATTAATTTTGTTTCCAGTCTAAGTTGTGTTTTGCTTTATCTTATACAAATAGGATCAATTAATTATTTCCAGACATGCTACTAAAGATATAGTTAAAAATATATCTAACATTTGCTCCTCCTCCCCCAAAATAGTTCCTTGTCATTAGATTTAGTTTATACTGGAATTAAAAATAAACAATCTAATTCCTTTCAAAAATAGCTTTTCAATAATCAATTAAGAACTTTAGAAATAAAATAAACACTATAAATAGCAAAATATACATAATTTATAATTATATTTTGTTGCTAATTAGTATAACCTGACAATATGTCACTGAGAAATAAATAACCTTTGGGCTTCTTAAACTTTTGGTAAAATGTCATTTGTTCTTAGAGAAGATTCTTTTGAGGAACAAGAAAATTATTTTTATAAAGCTTTTAATGTACACGCAGAATTTCAGACATTTAATAATAAAACTATATATACCTCAAGAGTCAATATAATAGATTGGATATTAATTTAAAAAAGAATTTAAAAATGCAAATTGAAACACTCACACTTAAAAGAAAATTATCAGAGCAAACCCAGGAACTTTAAGGTAAAGGAGATGTTGTGTGGGAACTACTGTGGAATGGCCAGTTAGGCCCTTGGTTTCATGGTTCAGGAAGCTATACCAAAGGTAATGCAAGGTTCTCCCTAGACCATGGTTTCTCAACCCATGGGTCAGTACCCAAAATTGGGTCACCAGAATATTCCAGAGTCGTGTGGCAGCTCCTGTGGCTCTGGTCCCACTACGCTTCCCTTCCTTCTCCAGGAACTGCACCTTCTGGGTCCCAGCACCACTCAGGTTTGGCCCAGTCATGAGAATGGGAGTCTGGGTAGGCCAACTTGAGTGAGCCAGGTCACAACTCCACTCACACAACTTTGACCTTGTCAGGGAGGCAAGACCAAAGCTGAGCGGTGCTGCAACACCCAGAGCCGGAGCCAAACCCAACCATGCCCACAGCACAAGAGCTGCAGGAGCCACCTCTGTGGGGTAAGTGCTGGGCAGGACCCAAACCCCCCAAGGGGCTGGATCCGACTAAAACCGCGTCACAACAAGCCATAAACATTTACAAACGGGCCCTGACCCCAAAAAGGTTGAGAAACATTGTCCTAGATGGCGGAATCCATAGTTGTCACCTGAGCTAAAAGACTTAGGGTATGTTTACATACAGCTACTGAGGTTGTGCCTCTGTAGTGGAGATGCTTTCTACATTGAAAGAAGGGTTTTCTCCATCAATATAGTTAATCCATCTCTCAGAAAAGGTAGGTAGGTCAATGGAAGAATTCTTCCATTGACCTAACTGTGGTTATGTTGGTGGTCAGCATTAAATTGTTCACAGCCCTGAGCAATCGATCTAAGTCAATGTAATTTTTAAACTTAGACCAAGCCTGAAAGAGAGTCGAGAAGGAACAAGGAAGTAAGGAAAAGATGAAGGAGAAGAATAAAGGTGAAGAATGTTTAGTAATAAAGAGCTCCTGATGTAATATACTTTCTGCGGGAACGTTTCTAATCATGTTACTTAAAATAAATTAAAAAAAACCACCCTTTGACTCCTGAAGGGCCTGACAAAAATGAATAATTAAGGAAATAGTCACAGGGCACCCATATTTCAGTTCCCAGGCTAACATCATACACCACTCCCTGTTTTGTCTTTGTCTACTATGCAGGCAAATGAGACAATTGCAGGCCACGTCAGCAAAGCTATTAACAAATAAAAAACAGTGTTTTGCAAATGTCAGCAACTCCAGAAAAACTGTTTCTATAAGAAACAGATTGAGTCTCTTGCAGTTCCAGGCAAAGCAGTTTTCCATTTTTAGAAGTCCCATTTAAACTGTTAAATTGAAAAAGGCAACTCTGACAGTTCAATTACTAGTAAGCTGTAAATAAACACCCAGATTACAGACGCTGACTCCATGGGTGCTCCAGATCTGAAGCATCGATGGGGGAAAATTAGCAGGTGCTCAGGACCCACCAGCAGCCAAGCTCTCCCTCTGCCTTCTCTTTACCCCCACACTTTTCACCCACCAGCAGTTATGCTGACCCACGCCTCCCTTTTGTGGTGTGTGGGATGCTCCAGAAGGAAAGTGATAGAGCAGAGACATGGTGCACTTGGGGACAAGGCAGAGAAGAGGCAGTGCATGAATTTGGGAAAAGAGATGGAATGGGGGTCAGGATGGGAGTAGTGGGGTTGAGCACCCCCGGCTACAGGGAAAGTCGGATCCTATGACCAGACTGGTTAACTTTTTATTTAGATCTATAGTTATAGCTATAGTTTACAGCAACATTAGGCAGAATGTTTTTCTACTCCTTGTTTGATTCCAAGCACAAGGTGTAGAAACCAGTTAAACTGTACAGTCCAGCCTTTATCTCTGCAAACTTCAATCTGATCCAGGAAATGCTTTTTAGCATCTTCTTCATTTTTACCTACAGTCAGGGCTTCCCGGATATATTCAATATCTTCTTTGCTGGTTAACTGGGGCATTCCAGTCATTAGCATCATGGAAAACAGAATGATCAGCAGGTTTGTGTGATGTCGAAGAGCTAGATAAGCCTTTACACAAATATCCTACATGAGGAAAGAAAATGTCTTTGTTAACTGACTGTTCAGACCAAAATAAGTTTTAGGAAGCTCATTAAGGAACTTGCTTAAATCTGAATTACTCAGTATTAATCAACTATGTTAAATTGGTTATAAAAGTCTGAGCTAGGTTGGCACTTAACTTCACTACTATTTAGGGTGACCATATTTCCCTTGGCCAAATAAGAGACACCTGGTAAAACTGCTCCGATTTAAGTGAGTTCAACAGCAATTAATCAGAGCTATGCAGCACAAACTTATAAAATAACATTAGGTTGACTGAGCCCCCATTAAAGGACACACTGCGTTATTATCTGTCACTCTATTTTAGAAATGTGCATCTGTTTGTCTGTGCATCTGTCTGTGAGTCCATTTGTTCACAAACTCCTCCTAAACCAGGGGTGGGCAATAAAACAGTGGTGGCTCACCAAGGTTATTCCCTGGTGAGCCACTACCACTATATTTACCTGCCCCTCCACTAGGGATGTAAGCAATTAGTCGACTACCTGATAAGCCTAGGCTTATTGGGTAATTGAGTCACTACTTCACTAGTTGCTCCCCTCCACCCCCGCTGCCCCTGTAACTTAAAAGCCTGTTTCCCCCAGCACTGTCTCTACGGTGGAGGAGTGTGGGGGGGGGGGGCAGAGGCACAGTGGGAAATGGCGCAAGTGGGGACTGGAGCAGTCCCTGCTCACACCAAGTCCCGACTGTTGCACTTCTGCCTTTTAAATGTGGTATGAGCCCCATGGACGGCTCTCACTACATTTAAAAGGCAGAGGCACAGCGGGGATAGTGAGTGCTCCACTCTTCTCCCACTAATCGAGTACAGGCTGAACCGGTCTCATCCAGAACTCTGTGGTCCAGCAACATCCATTGTCTGGCTGGACTACAGATGTTGCTAGACCAGAGAGCCCTGGCCGCAGAGGCTGAGAGTGGCAGGGAGCAGAGCTGGTCTGGTCAGTGGCAGTCCACAGGATCAATGACCTGGGGGTAGAGAGCCCAGGGAAAGACGGCCACCCTATGGGACAGCAGCAACTGGGGAACCCCGGGAGCAGCAGCTGCTGCCCCGTACAGGGCCAAGTGGCTGGAGGCAGGGAACCCTGGGAATAGCTGCCGCCCCATGTATGGTCAGGGAACCCCAGGAGCAGAGCCCCATGAGCAGGCTGGGGGCAGCAGAACCAGGCAAGTGGGCTAGAGGAGGCCACGCCTCTGGGTTCTCCTGGGGCAGGTGAAGGTAAATATGGTGGGAACCTGCCAGCGGCTAACTCTGACAGACTGGATTTGGCCCACGGGACGATATTTTCCCACCCCTGTCCTAAATGGTAACAGCCACCAGTCCTGCCAGTCACCAACTGTGACCTCCTTGGAATCATCCCTGGGGCTGGACCATGCAACCCCATCCCTCAAGGACAGTAAAGGCCAGCAGGGGGCTATGCTCCCCAAGGTGCTGTTGGGGGGGGCAGGCTTGCTGGTCATCTGGGGAGACGGACGCCCCCCCCCACAATAACTGCTGGCTGTGGAGGGGCTGGAAAGTGCAGCACCAGCTCCCTGGGATGAGCCATGCCTCCCCCCCCCCCCACCACATTCACAGAGGAGCCGCAGCTGGAGCAGCACCACCTGCCAGCCTGAAAGGGCTGGCAGATGTCCCCCCACTCCCAGGGGGAACCCTGCTTTAAGGTGCACATGGGGAAAGGTGACACTCACCCCACTCACCCCCATACACTTAACTCTCTCCCACATGGTAAATTAATGAGGTTTCTGTCATTGTTACTGGCAATTATTACTTATTAGGGAAATTAAGCTTTTTAGTGAAAAGAGGATTTAATTTTATGTTTGATTAATGTATATAATATTGTTCCAATAATCTCTTTAATTTTTGCCACTGACCCATAGTTCAATAGCTATTGAATAGGCTGCCTCCCTTCCTACTGCAGGGGTGGGCAAATATCAGCCCGCAGGCTGGATCCAGTCCTCCAGGGTCAGCCCCTAGTGAGCCCCCACACTGCTGTACTTACCTGCGCCTCTGCAGGTACGGGTGATCGCAGATCCCATTGGCCACAGGTCACTGTTCCTGGCCAATGGGAGCTGCGATCACCCGTACCTGCGGACATACAGGTAAATAAAGCAGAAATGGACCACAAGAGGTTAACCCTGGTGAACTGCCGCCATTTTATTGCCCCCTCCTCCCTTCCTACTGGCTGCATGTCTTTCTGCCTCTGAACTCTCCCTGACAGCACCACCTGCTGACCACTACTTGCCACATTCACCTGCTAGCCACAAAGAGGAAGCTGCTGCGGCTTCGCTGTTGCGACTGATCAGCAGATGGAGTGCTAGAGCTGAAAATAACGGGACAATTTGTGTGTCTCTTTAAAAAAGTCTGGATGGCTGAAAGATGGTTTAAATATGGGACTGTCCCATTAAAAACAGGACAGGTGGTCACCCTACTACTATTTATTTTAACCAGAACCATTAAGCTCTTCCCCATCCATTGCTCTGAATGTATTAGTAGCTATTGAACTATGAGTCAGTGGCAAAAATTAAAGTGATTTTTATAAGAATATTATATACATTAATCAAACTTAAATCCTCTTTTTCACTAAAAAGCTTAATTTCCCTCGTATATAATAATTGCCAGTAACAATGACAGAAACCTCATTAATTTACCATCTTTCTCTAAAATCAGTAGAATTTCCATTTATCATGGGAGGACCCAAACCAACTCACCTTGTAGTAAGTTCATCAGAATTTCTGGGGGAATTTATTTTTAAACATCAATAAGCTTTACAGTGATGACTACATGTTTAATGGAGGACACTGTCAATTTTTATCTTGATAGCTAGCTATCATTTTCACTAGCTCTATATTTTTAAGTTGCACTATTTTTGCTGCAGCACATTGTGTGTATGTAAATACATGTGTGTATTTTACTGCCAAATTGAACTTATTGGAGTAAGAATATATTTTCTGCTATCACTATTGCTTTATGTTTGTACATCATTTAAAACCTTTAGAAAGGCTAATAATTCGTATAGATCGGTACATTTACAATGAATTAAAAGATTATTTAATGGAAAGTGACTAATTAGTAAATGAAAACAATTTATTTTTCTTTTTTTATTTAATTTTGTGTTAACTATTTCTAAAAGTAAAAGTTTCTCAAAACTAATTGAGCGAGTTAATTAAATGAAGCTTCATATTCAAGAAAACATGGTAATGCTAGAGTTAAAGTAAAGAGTACATTCCAATAGGTTTAGAAGTAAAATCCTGTAAAGTAACAATGATTAAATCAATACAAAACCAAGCAATTGAAAACAAACAAACAAACAAACAAACAAACAAACAAAAAGTTAAATTTTATGGTGATTTCTATGCTTCCAAGTGTTTGTTATCTTTAAGATTAGACTTCCTATAAATTTTTAAGTCATTTTAAGATCCTTAAGCAATCAAAGTATTTCAGTGAAAATTTCTCCAAAATCCCATCAATATCCAATTGGAGTGCATGTTCATTTTAAATCAGGTTTAGTTTTTTTAGTCCTCTGTGGCCTGGTCTACATTAGACCAGGCAGGTCGGCTTAAGGTACGTCATCCAGCTACGCAAAATGCGAAGCTGGATTCAGCTTACCTTAAGCTGAGCCACTGCAGCATCTACACTGTGGGAGGCACATATTCCCGTTAGCTTCCCTTACTCCTCACAGAAAAAGGGAGTACAGGATGTCAGTTGGGGCTTCCCTCGGCGTTCAATCCGGGGGTCTATATTAGACCCATTAAATCAAATGCTAATGATATACCTTCAGAGGATCGATTTTCTCCATAGTGTAGACATACCCAGTGAGAGAAAGAGAGAGAGAAATACACCATTTTAAGAAATAAACATTAATTATGAAACCATGACCATGAATGGGGAAAATCCTGCCTTCATTCCCTGAATCCGTTGGAGGAAGAGATCCCAGCACAACTTCATAAATAAAAACAGTCAAACAAGCAAGGAAGATGTTCCAGCTTATTTCAGTGAGAATTTTTTTAAAAACCTTCTCCCAAATCTATTGTTCAATTGGCGTAAAATTTTCAAATAAATTCTTCAGTCAAATCTAAGATTAGTTGGTTTAGTGCTGACAAAACTGGGGGTGAATTATGTTAATCAGAGTTGAGTATATCATAGAAAACTTATTTAACTATAATACTGTGGGGATTAGTGTCTTACTGTGATACCAGGAACAAGAAAATTCCACTTTTGTATATTAATTTCAAACAAGGACATTTTGCCACGAAAACTAATGTGTATTTATTTCCTCTTGAAGAAAATGTGAGCACTTTTTAGAATTGTATCAGTTGTTGAGATCAAAGAAATCCAGGGAGACTATTTTCTCCTGGATAATATATGTCACTATTGTTGGTGCCAGGGACAGAGGAACAATGGTGTCATAAAAAACAGTTGTTTCATCAGGTGTCAAATTTAGTCTAAGGACACTAAGATTTCCGAGACTGCAACTACTTACTAAATTATGTCTATACATAATCTGAACTGAGTTTTGAATTGACACTCTCAAAGGATGCAGATATCTGTTCTCTCAAGAGGGACAGAGAAGAGGTGAAAACAGCCATATGTATGCATCAAGGACATGAAGAAGATTGCCTCAGGAACATGACCATTGAGGAATCTGAGGGTATCCTTTCAGGCACGATAAAGCTAAATGATCTGAAGACAACACATATAATGGAAGAAAGAAAAAAAATCTCCTCAAACATACAAAAGGGACAAATGACAGTTCTTAGGGCCCAAAGCTATGTTAGATATTAGTCCTATAGAAGTTTTGGCATCTTTCTAATATTCACTGTTCAAAGTCACCTATACAAGCCCCCTCTTTCCAACACATAGTTTCTTTTACAAATCAGTACTCTTAAATGAAGAGTAGCTGTATTTTTCCCCATCACATTTTCCTGGAAATCATCTATTATTTGGTAGCCATGGGGTAGCTCTTGAGGAAGTTGTTCAGGCAACAATTAGAAAAATAACATCATATTATCAATAGAGCCCTGCACAGATGCAAAATCTGTATCTACATCTGTATTCACAGAATGCTCTGCAGATATCTGCACTGACCTCTGTGGATGTCAATACTCATAGGTATAAAGCAGATATCTGCAAACTTGCAGGGTTCTAGATATGAACTTTGAATTCACATCTGCATCTGATGTTCATAAAAATGAACCGCGAATATCCACATCTGCAGATGTGAATACCCGTGAAAACCAAGCAGATAACTGGATTTGCAAGTATCTAATTATCAAGTCTGGAGGGTGAAGCAAAATGCTAGGAGTGAAATAAGCTAATGAAGATTTCTACAAATTAAAGTGGAATCAAATCTCTGATTCTTAGAGAATTTTAGTTTCACAACTCCTGAAATTAAATGTTAGTGGAGTCTCCATATATATGAAAAAGGACCTGTGAGAAATGTCAATAGTGAACTCGACAAAATAGAGTTTTAAGAAATAATTAATATCCTTTTGCATCGTAACAGCACTAAATAACTATCAGAAAATACAAAATGCAAAGCTTAAGCTAAGGACTGATAGAAATCACTAAGAAAATTCAGTATTGTACCATGGGTATTTGTTGCTAAGTTTATACAATGTTTGCCATGTCATTTGGAAGAGCAATAGCTAGCTGTGTGTTATATTGCATCACTCTTTATCATTGCTACTGTTTTTTAACTAACAGCCTTTTTAAAATCTGCAAAATGATCTGTGGCTATGGCCTTCAACAATTAACAGATGGACAAAATCAGAAGTTTTAAAGAGGAATAAACACCAGAGCAGTATATTACAGAAGATTCCTTTGAAAAATAAAACCACGGTACAGATGAATACCAAATTAATATAAGGTTAAATATTAAAAATTAATGAAGGATCAATAATGAACCTTTCCCATTAATACTTAGCAAGCAAATCAACAGTCACAACAAATGAAACACTATTTGAAAAGGCCATGGTGACTAGCCTTATTGAAATTAAAAAGATATTGCACAGTTTTTTACGGAACTGTATAACTAAAAAGACAGCTTGGCTGTGTCTAGACTGCATCCCTTTTCCGTAAAAGGGATGCAAATTAGATATATCGCAATTGCAAATGAAGCGGGGATTTAAATCCCCCCCGCTTCATTAGCATAAAAATGGCTGCCGCTTTTTTCCGTCTCGGAGCTTTGCCGGAAAAAAGCGCCAGTCTAGACGCGGATCTTTCGGAAAATAAAGCCTTTTCCGAAAGATCCCTTATCCCTTATTTTAAGAGGGATAAGGGATCTTTCGGAAAAGGCTTTATTTTCCGAAAGATCCGCGTCTAGACTGGCGCTTTTTTCCGGCAAAGCTCCGAGCCGGAAAAAAGCGGCAGCAATTTGTATGCTAATGAAGCGGGGGGGGGGGGGGGTTAAATCCCCGCTTCATTTGCAATTTCGATGTCTAATTTGCATCCCTTTTACGGAAAAGAGATGCAGTCTAGACACAGCCCTTTAGTATAGAAAGATATCTTATATGACATTGTCATCTTATTTTAACTGGCTTTGTAATTGTTTTAAAAGGCAAAAAGCCATTTAAAAGAACTGACAGAACAGAAATTTAGAGACAGTACTGTGATACTGCAGAACTGCATGCATATGTAGTTACATTTTTTTGTTATTATAGAAACTTTTCTCTGCAAACTCCCACTCTTGTACATTTTGAAAAGATAATTAACCCATTTATACTATCAGGATTGTAGTTCAAGAGAACATGAACTGATGTATTACTTTTTATCTGCTTATTAGCAGTAGTGGAAATTAGACTGACCACCTTAAATACTACAATGGTCGTATGACTTAGAGCAGGGGTGTGGAACCTCAGGCACGGGGGCCAGATGTAGCCCCTGGCTTGCCTAGATCTGGCCCCCAAGACTCAGAGCTCCCCCCAGTATTGGGGAACCCGCAATGGTGCTCCAGCCCATTGTGGGCTGGAGCACACAAAATCTACTAGCCTGGGCGCCCCAAGACTCTGCTGTGTGAGGAGAATGCAGAGGGTGTCTTTCTCCTCATTTGGGGGCCACCTCAGTGAGTGTTTGCTTTGGGGGTTTTTTGTTTCTCACTTAGAATCATAGGGCTGGAAGAGACCTCGTTAGGAAGTCATTGAATCCAACCCCCCTGCCAAAAGAAGACTCAACTAGGGATGTGAAGTACTAGTTGACTATCCGATAAGCAAATGCTAGTTGACTAGTCGCTTTCCCCCTCCCCCTTACTGCCTCTATTAGAAAGAGGCAGCGGGGGATGGGGGAGAGGAGGGAGTACTTTAAATTGGCAATGACGTGTGGAGCTTGGGGCCAGACCCTGGGCTCCAGATGGTGTTTGAAAGTGGCAGCGCCGCATGGAGCCCGAGGTCAGCAGGGGAAAGTCCACATCCTCTCTCAAAAGATAAAACACTAGCTTATTTACATCAGAAGACTGACTCTTACCTGAAATTTATGGAAATGCAGACTTGTCTTCTTTCCAGCAGTTCCCATGACAAAAAGAAAATCCGGTGTTAACACAAAAGGGACTCTTTCCTTATTAATTCCGAGGAAGCTTTTGTAATTCCCCAGAATATGGCCAAAGTCAATATGAAAAAGATTTCCTTTATAAGGAAGAGAATTCAAGATTAGGCTAAAAAATGAGGAGCAGAGAAATATTTCCACTGGCACTTCTAATACTAAAGATAACAACTTTTTCTTTGGTTTATCTTATATTAGTTTACTGTATAACTCTAGTTTACTAGAACAGACTATCTATTCTCCTTTTTATTCAGCATAATTCCTCTCAACAAAATATTTTCTATTCAAAATTATCTTTTGCATCTCATAATAAGCATGGATTTGCTGTATCTAAATCCATTTCTCTTTGTTGCATTGTTACCATTAGGATCTTATAACATACACATCAAAAATTATTTGATAAAAAACAAGTTGTATCATGAAAACTTGTGCTTTAAATCCATATCACTACATATTCTTATGGAAACGTGCCTCCCCTCCAGAATACAAAAGAGATAAAACCAGTATGGTTGCACAAAAATTACTCCTTTAAAGTTTAATTCATAATGCAATGCCTTAGGTAGTTCTTTTTTTAACCATCATATAGAAATTTACAACAAAGATGCACTATATTCTGTATTTATTAATTCTAAGGATCTTTTTAATAAGTATATAAAGCTTTTGTTCATTGGAAACCAAGCTATTTCATTAACAGCCCATTTCTGCCCTCAGATACACAGATTCAATTCCCACCAAGGCCAACCATAATTTCATCCATGTAACTAACGGTAGAATTTGGGTGCTAAAGTTAGTGATTCTGTTTTATTTTTTTGGTCTTCAGATTTTACATCCATTTAAAAAAATACACTGGAAAAACATCTGAAATAAAGGTCAGAATCCATACAGTGAAATAGGTTTGGTAACATTTTTATTGATGTTGCATGATTAAACTTTTCCACCCTAACTTCTAATCGGTACAGTCTAACATATCTGTGAAGCAGTTTAATCACTAATGTTAATAAATAAAAGGTACCAGGATATAATAAATACATAAATAAATAAATAAATAACGAGTAAGATATAAATATCAATTAAGTATCTGTTAAAGCACACATTTAATAAAACGTACCAAGTCCCTATTTTAAGTGTCAGACATTAAAAAAACTCACCTGTTTCTGTAATCATAATGTTGTCATTGTGTCTGTCTCCTATTCCAAGTACAAACGTTGCCACACAGTAACCAGCACAAGAATAAACAAATCTTTCCACTGCTTTCTGAAACTAATTAATAGCAAGCAAATAGTAAGAACATTCTATTGCTTATAAGAACACTTCACTTTCAAAGCTCTATATAAGCATTATAAGTGGGATTATACACTGTACTCAGCAGCTTGTAAAATTAGACCTTTATTAAGTACCACAATAGATCTGTGAGCTATGTTTAGATTGTTATCCCAATTTTACAGCAGCAAAAATAAAAAATAAAAAAATGGGCAACAAGGTTAATGGTTTGCACGAAACCACAAGAAATGCATATGAAAGCCAGTTAGCTCCTACTCTTATGCTTAGCCACTAAACTAGGCTGCCTTTTACAGTCTTCCTAATAGTGCTTGCCTTAATTAGTTTGACATGCATCACTTCCAAACACCATCAACAAAAGAAATTTTAAAAAGCATATTGTTACTCTGGATTATGACTGTTTGATTTCCTTTTGCCTTTTTTACATGACTACCACACACATCATAGTACTTGTTATGCTACAATGCACAATAACATTTATTTTTAAATGAATGACAAACTATGTTAATGAAACCTGTGAACCAGTTTAAAACAATTTACAAACAAACAAACAAACAAAAATACAGTGTGGGTATTATAGAACACTTTGGGGACTTTTAATGAGACTTGGGCTCTTAGTCCACTTAGATGCTTTTAATAATCCAATACAAAATGTCTAAGAACTCACCTTTTCTTCAATCACACATCTTTCTTTCAGCCACTGATTTAGTATTTCATCTTTAAATGCACCTGTATTGCCAACTGTGCTTTGCTGAATTTTGGCAATTGTTGTAGCATCTTTCACAATTTCAATCATTCCTATAAAGGACGAGGAAATAATAATTTTATTTTCTAAACACTTTAATAAAATATATACATTTGAACCATTACTGTCTGGATATTGGTCCAAGAGAATATACACTCTAAGGGTGTGTCTAGAATACAGGGTTTTTTTTTTTTTTTAAAGTGGCCTTTTTTCGAAAAAACTTCTCCTGTGTCTAGACTGCCACCTTGTTCTTTTGAAATTAAATTGAAAGAATGCGGTGGTTTTTTCGACCGCAGTAAACCTCATTTTACGAGGAAGAACGCCTTCTTTCGAAAGTGGATGCTTTCTTTCGAAAAAAGGCATTCTTGAATGCAAACAGGGCTTTTTTGAAAGAGAGCATCCAGACTGTGTGGGTGCTCTCTTTCGAAAAAACAGTTCGCTTTTTTGAAAAAGTAGTTGCAGTCTAGACGCTCTCTTTCGAAAGCGACTTTTTCAAAGATTCTTTCGAAAAAACCTCTTTCGAAAGAGGCTTGTAGTCACACTAAGAGACCTCAAAGTGGAACACCAAAGAGTCACATACTGAAGAACACTAGTTTAACTCAAGATAACATACGGCAATGAGCAGACTGAAGGGTAATGACGTTTTTTGTAGTATTGAAGAGTATACAATTTCTAGATCTATCACACGGACAAAGAGGAAATGGGAATCTAGGAAGTACCAAAGAATATGTTTTCTTGAAATAAAAAAATTGTGAGCCTACTAAGAACCCATAAAGGATAAAGAGCAATGCAAGTTATGAACTGAGCTCAAGGACCTTGTAATAACTGACAGATTTCCTCCCCATACAATCTTTTTTAATGTTATTGGATAGTTTTAGTATAAATTTATAAGCTAGAATTCAGTCTTACACTTTCTGGAAAATACGTTTTAAAAAAAGTTCTAATGGAGAGGTTGCACATTTTGAAAACATGTTAATATTAATAGTTAATGATAAAATACATGTTTCAAGTAATATTTTCACATATCATTCATGTTTAATTTCATTTGTTTTCATTTTATATAATTTGAATAATAATTTCCTGATTTTAAAAATATGTATGTATCAAGAAAGAGAAAAACCCTTTAGACCACACTATACTGCATTTTAATAAGCAGGAGTTTGGAACATTTGCTCAGAAATCATGAAGTCTTGATTGAGTAATGCAGGTGATCACAAAGGAATGCTGATGAAATCTTTATACAGCAATATCACATATTCTCTACCTCCACACATTTTGGCTATGTCTACACTGCAGGCTTCTTGTGCCAGAACAGCCGTTCTTGTGCAAAAACTTGAAGAGTGTCTATACTGCACGCGCATTCTTGCACAAGTAAATTTACAGTAAGGCGTTGTTGAAACAGAGGGCTTCTTGAGCAAGAGTTATTCCTCTCCCCACGAAGAATAAGAGCTCTTGCGCAAGAAGGCAGTGTGGACGGACAACAGGGGTTTCTTGCACAAGAAATCCTATAGCTAAAATAGCCATCAGAGCTTTATTGTACAAGCGAGCGTCTACACTGCCATGGATGCTCTTGAACAAAAGCACATCTCTTGTGCAAAAGCACATGGCAGTGTGGACATGCTCTTGCTCAAGACCTTTTGTGCAAAATAGTTCTTGCACAAAAAGCCTGCAGTGTAGATGTAGCCTTTTAGCTTTTAAAAAAAGTACTTCATAGATATTTTAGATAATTCTAAATTTTAGCAGTACTATTTTCATATCACTTTTCCTATAGAGCAGTTTCTGTTGCAGGGGGAAGAGAAAGGTGAAAAAAGCGTATTGTGAGAAGTGGGAAATATCTGTATTATTTCTGTAAATATTATGTGGACATCTATTTGCTAACTACCGCACTGTCTACTGTGTGGGTGTAAAAAGTTAACTTAGTCCTGGGAAGTTCTGCATGTCTCCAGAAAACCAAAGTTAATTGCTTTAGTCCTTGTCTGTACTTAAAAGGGTTTGTCAGGGTAGCTATACTGGCATTCCCTATATTAGAGATTCATCTTATATCATCAAAATCTTTTTTTTTTTAACCAACATAGCTTAAATCTATTCCTCAAATGGAATAACCTACATCACTGCAAAATATAGAACTTTATGCCAGTATGATGATCTACACTGATGTTTTTGCTGGCATAGTTGCGTCAGTAAAAGATATGGGGTTTTTTCAACCACACTCCTAAATAACACAGCTATGTTGGTAAAATTTATGTGCAGATCAAGCTTTAGACCACGTCTGCATGCACTTGGATCTCTTTACCAGTATTGCTATACTGGTTACAACTGTAGTGGCAAAGCACTGTTCATCTGGCTGTAGCTATACCAGTGAAGCTGCATTTTATAGTGCAGTAGTAAGAAACCATCCACACAAGTGAAACAAGTGATGTAATTAAAAGCAGTTTTTCTGACACAGCTATGTCAGTAAGGGATCACACCTCTTCACATCCTGTGTAACACAGCTGTGCCCACAAAAGTCACCAGAGTAGACTAAGCGTTAGAAAGCCTCACTCACTGTTGCTTAACAAACAATACTGATGTTGAGGCCTTTGAAATTTTCTCCATGTCAAAGTTGGACACAACACTGCCTTGGGAGGAAGGGGGAGAATTCCAGGGCCATTGTGAGCCAGGGAGTCACGCCCAGCCAGCCCTTTGTCTTGGTCAGGCCAGAGGTTTCAGGCCTGGAGCCCAGAGGACAAGGGAGAGGGTCAGGACTTGATTTGGCAAAGAAGATTTGCAGTTTGAGCCTGAAGGGCCAAAACTGCAATGGTATGGGGCCAGAGAAGGGGCATGATGGAGAATGTCAATATATACCTGATAGAGGATTGTTCTTGTTACTGATGTTAATTCTTGTATTATTATTATTGCAGAGAAATGTAAAGGTATACAATGTGCATGATCTTATGGAAATACCATGTAATCTGTCTGGAGATGTACCAAACGACAGACGATATGTAAAGGGACATTGTAATCTTGCTATTTCATGGTTAACACTTGTAACTGGTCTTGGAACTTCTTACAGGACAAAAAGGGTTCCAGCCAGAAGGTCCTGTGTGAGACGGGAAACTGAGGCACGCCACCATTTTGTTTTCGTGGCTAAATGCAAAAATGCCTACATGATTTGGGGTGAGAATACCTGCATTCACACAGTGTTAATTGTTGTTCAGAGAGTTGCCAGAGCTGGCCTGGATAAATTCACTATTTTCTTCAGCTCGGGGCAAAATCACCTAACACACTTATGGATCATGCTGCAGAAGCAGATCCAAGTAGCTGTGGTTTTTACCAAGTTCTACCTTGGGTTGGTGAGGCAGTGCAAGGACATGGTTGTCAATAGGGCAGACCTTGCAATAATGAAACCTGTTTTAGGCACACTGGGTTCTCATATTCTCATTCAGCTCTGTACTGTTGTTTCTGCCATTGGGTTAGAACATGTGATGACACAGAGCCAAAGCATGGGGAGGCCTATGATGCCCTCAGTGATGTTACTGGCATCACTTCCTGCATCAATTTTGTGTTGGGGGTGTCATGTTACTGGATTTTGAGGGGAGCAGCCAGGTCGCTGCTGCACCCATAGGTTGGGGTGTTGGCCCCAGAAAATGGTATAAAAGGGGGGCCATGCGGGGTGTTGAATAGAAGCTCACTGTCTGCTAATCCTATGTACGCTGTTCATGTGTTTGTATAATGTCTGGGTGTGCAATTATAAGCATGTACTTGTATGGATACTGAATATTTCCCTGCATGTGGTTGAGCTTTGGGCAGGGCCCGGCCTATGGACATGCTAATCAGCGAGGCCCTGTGGGACAATGGCACTCAATGGGCTAAGGACACACCTAAAGAATGAGTGGTGACTCATACCTAAGGGCTACCAGCAGGCAACACAGGAATAAGGTGGACCAGGTGACCTGCCAGGTGACCTGCCACAAGAAGAGACCAGGAAGGATGTATAAATAGGCCATGTGGTGGTCTCCATTTTTGTTCTCAGCTCAGCACTTCAATCCCTGCAATGCTGCCTCTGGGATGAAGAGCCCAAAAGACCTGTGGATCCATCCTGATCCTAGGATGTGCAACAAGAACTTTTAAACCAGCAGCTGTAACATCTCTGCTAGAGCCTGCATCGAGAACTGGGAGATTCGATGCATGTAAGGTACTATTCTTTAACAACCTTACTCTCATGCTTTTCTTTATTGTAATAATAAACCTTTAGATGTTAGATGCTAAAGGACTGGCCCAGCGTGATTTGTGGGTAAGGTCCAAAGGGTAAATTGACCAGGGATCTGTGGCTGGTTTCTTGGAACCGGACAGAACTTGTTCGGGGTAGGTGGGATTGGGTGCTAGGACCCCCCACCTGTGTGTGAGGCCCGGGGCCATCTGGGGCATGGATATTGCTGGGGTGTCAGAGGGGTTTTGCTTGTGAGGCTTCAGGCAGGCGGCTGACGTGCTCTGTGGGACTGGTTTGTGGCCTGTTTGGAGAGGTCACCAGTCTGAGGGCTGTAAGGAGCCCCGAAGTTGAGCAATTCGCCCTGAGTGGACGCCCTCAGTTGTGCCCAGACACAGCCCGGTCTGTCACACCCTCCAACGCATTATCAACAATCTGTACCCTATCCTGGAAAATGATCTCTCACTCTCAGAGGCCTTGGGGGAAAGGCTAGTCGTCGCTTACAGACAACCCCCTACCTCAAACAAATTCTTTCCAGTAACCATGCAACACACCTCCATCATAATCATCCAGGAACCCACCCCTGCAATCAGCCCTGGTGCCAACTCTGCCCACAGATCTACATCAGCGATTTCATCACTGGGCCCAACCACATCAGCCACCAAATCAGAGGCTCATTTAACTGCACACCCACTAAAGTGATCTATGTCATCAAATGCCAACAATGCCCCACTACCACGTATATTGGCCAAACTGGACAGTCTCTACAGGAAAGAATTAATGGACACAAATTAGATATCCCGACAAGGCAATACACAAAAACCTGCTGGAGAACACTTTAATCTACCTGGACACTCATTAATTGATCTCCAAGTTACCAATTTGTTTCAGGCAAATTCCACAAGCCAAATACACAGAGAAGGATTGGAACTTAACTTCATTTACAAGTTTAATTCTTATGCACAGGGCTCGCCGAACTGCGGCGAGCCCCACTTGCCAGCTGTGCTGCCCGGCAATCTGCGCATGCGCAGATCGCCTGAACCGGGCTCTTCCAGGTTGCAATCTACTTGCCACAAGCGAGTAGATTGCATTATTTGTCGAGCCCTGCTTATGCAAATGGTATGAATAAAGACATTGTCTGGCTTGCACATTACCTTCCACATCCTATGTATTAGTCCACCAACCCAACAAAGAAGGTGCTAATGGTTCTTATCAGCATCTTGTAACTATTTAGTCTTTAAGGTGCTACTAGACTATTTGTTATTAAGGTTTTCCTGTTACAGACTAACTCGGCTACTCCTCTGAAGCTTATCTACTCACTGTTTCTCTTTTTTCTTCCTCCCCTCCTTGTTTTTCTCCTTTTCTTTCTCTTTTTTTCCTTCTCTCCCCCTTCCTCCTTCCTTTATTATTCTTGGATCTGGACTTCTAACACTCCTGTCATCTGAAGAAGTGGACTGTGCCCACAAAAGCTCATAATTCCATCTACGTGTTTTGTTAGTCTTTAAGGTGCTACTAGTCTGTTGTTTTTTAATTTTTTTCTGTTACAAATTAACTCGGTTACCCCTCTGAAGCTTTTCTTAAAGAAGCTGTTTTGTATCATTGCATTTTCACACTATTCACAGTTCCCAAGGGGAAACATATAACAGCAGCCAAACTCATTGGGCAAACAGAGGTGATGATTCTACTTAGGGAAGTGCAGACGTTGGGCATATCAGTTGAAAGTGGTGTTCATGGACGGGACTAAGACAGGGTCAAAGGTAAGACTCACCCTAGAGCCATGACTTACATAGAGACATACGATATAAAATGTATGTACCATTTTTGTCATTTGTTACCACCAGGACATTCTGCAGTAGACTGATCTCAAAAAGTAGACTGTACCTATTTTATTTCCTGTAGAAATGCAACCATATGGCAACAAACACAGGTCCAGAGATTCTGCTTCCCAAATAGATTCCATAATTCGAAGAATCTAGTCATAAAAACAATATACATTTTTACAAAAATCCATCTTTAAGAGCACTTTAGAAAACAATTAATAAACTCTGTCCATAACCATGTGAGACAGGTCAGTAGTATTATCCCTTTTTACAGATGGAGACAGAATGAATACATGATCCATTTGAAACCAGAGAGCCAGTGACAGGACTGGAATTAGAACGTTATACTTCTTGGCTCTCAGTCCTGTCCTCACATCATGCCTCTCTCTCAGATAAAACATACATATTTATTTTATGCCATATTTCAACAGACAAGAACTGACCACATTATTAAACACCAACTTTCATGTAAATCCCCCAAAATTCGAATATTGGTAAACTGGGCTATTAGAATAGCATCACCAGACCAACCACCAAGGTCACACAGGAGAAATGCAATGTGTCCCTCTTTCATCTTTGGAAGTTTACAAAAAATACGTTTTTCCTTTAGTGGGAAATGGATCCCGAGGGCCAAAGTGAGGAATTTATATTGTGGATAATGAAGGTTTGAAAGGAAACCAGAGTCTCAATTTTATCATCTATCCAAATGCATACAGGAGACATGAGATGCAAAGGTGATATAAAGTACTGACAGGTCATAAAAAAGTAGCCCTAGTCCTGGTTGAGGCTTCTGAGCAGTATCATAGTATGATTTAATAAATAGTAAGTTCACATTCCAAGTGTACCATAAATACAATTTACATACATTTATGACAGGAAAAGGTTTTTTTTAAACAATACTTTATTCACATGGTTCTTATACATATTACATAGCCGTTTAGCAACCGTACCTGTAAAATGAGCATATCCTGGCGAAGGTCATCTCCATGTTTGAAGATAATGCCTATAGTTTCATTTGATAAGGCTGTGGGGTCTGCACATTTAAATTCAAGCCAAAGTGGCTTTTTCTTGGATGCCATTATTTTGCATTTTTCAATCTGTAAAAGATGAATTCATTTCTAAGCTTTTTACTCCCATTGGCACAGCAGAGTCAACACAGCTAATGCAGAATTAGCTTCAGACTCTATTCCTTTTTATGCATTATCACCACACTGTTTACTAAATTCTAATCAACTGTGCCTGTGGAGACACATTACAAGGTTGGGGGAGGAAGGTGTTATCTAGTTGCCAAAGGCCTAATTTAGCATGCAGAACTTTCAATACTGCTGATGATGCATGAGCGGGAAACAACTAGTTTCACTCTCAGACCACAGGCTAAATTTATAGAATTGGCCATTAAAAAACAAACCGCACCAGCTTCTAAACTGTGAATCAAGAATAGGAGATCCTGAAATCATAGGGAGACAATAAGCATGGAAACCCACACAGTAGTTTTATTCTTACTTTGCACAGTAGAAACACATATTACCTGTACTCCTTCCCTCTCTGCTTCTCCCCTGAAAATTGCTCCTAATGACTTCTTTGTGAATGAATTGGGTCTACTTTAAACATCAATGATACATGGTATTTTAAAAAGCATGAAGAGACCTTGAGCAAGAAAATTACATCTTTGAGGGCATCTGAAGCTAGATCAGTTGTACATACACATCTGTATCACTAAGTCTCTGGAATACTAAGAATTATTAGTTGTTTCTTACTTTGTACTGCATTTTATTTTATTTCCAATTTATGGTAGACATCACAGAAACATATATTGGGCAGACCTTCATGTAGGATAAACAAGTTTAGAAGTCATTGACTTCAATGGAGCTACATTGATTTCAATTGCTTATCTGGACCATTGTATTTACTGTATATAACAAAAACAACCACAAACAGGTCTCAGCTCCTATCTCCAAAACCCACCCTTCAAAGCATGTGTTGTCTACATTCTTACAGTATGACAGCAGTAAGTAATTTAATGTAATTATGTATAAAATACAAAAATTCAAGCTTGGGAAATCCATCACTGAAACTCAATAAATGTATCTGCAATTTTTCCAGTAAAGTTAATTCAGGCAGATTACACATGTGGCATATATGCTATATTATTCCTGATTGCCTTGTTCCATGTAAACTTATGTGCATATGTTAATATTAATTTGTTTACACTGCACAAAGAAATCAGTAATTACTGCACACATATAACATATGGATGAGTTAATGTTTCAAGAGAAGACTTAATTATTGGATTATTCTGATTTTTAAGTTTATAAATTCCCATACTTAACACTGTCATAACACTTTCCTGCCAGCTCAGTAATTTTCTTTTGTAGAAAAAAAAATTAAAAATCCAGTTAGTTTTTTTTAAAATTGGTTAAGACATAGGACTGGGAGTTGGTGGTTTGTTCCTAGTTTTACAACAGACTTTCGGCAAGTCATCCTTAGGGTTACCATATTTGAACTTTCAAACAAGGGGATACTCCTGAGAGGAAGTGTATCTGCATCAGTATCTACCAACTCATGTTATATTAATATAATACATTAATACAACGTGAGTTGGTAGATACTGATACACTTCCTCTCAGGAGTGTCCTCTTGTTTGAAAGTTCAAATATGGTAACCCTACTCATCTTCCAGTTTTCTCTGTAGTCCTGGTGTGACCTAAGTAATTTGCCCCATTTCCTAGTGGGCATGATTGAGAAGATGAATGGAGGATTATGGTAAATAGGAGTTTACCAAGCAGTATGTTAGAGTCAGGATGTCTGTGCTAGTTAAGATAAGCAGGAATACACTGAGGCTAGCAATAAGAGACAAGATAAATAGGGGAAGAGGCAGGAATGAAGGGTCATGTGCCCACCCATGTGCCAGGAAGAAGGGGCAAGGAGCCAGCAATGGTGCTGTCCCATCCATTAGGACAAGGCAAGACAAAGGAAGATCCCATGTTTTGGGGGGGCTGTGTGGGGCCAGGAAGGCCTAGGGGACTCCCAGGGAGCCTGGTGCTGGCAGTAGGAATCGGGCCCACCCTCACAATCAATGGGTATGTCTACACTACCCCGCTAGTTCGAACTAGCGGGGTAGTGTAGACATACCCAATGGCAGCAGGAAGTGGAGCAATCCAACATCAGCCTGCTCTGATCTCCTGGCTCCCAGCTGCGCTTCTCCAGAGCAATGTGGTTAGGAGACAGGGCAGTGGAGCGGGATGGGGATGGGTTGCTCAGCTTCCCACCACTGCCTGTAAGTGCAGGAGGTGGGAGCAACTGTTGATGATGATGCCTGTGCCTGGTAGTCCCCTGGCCACATCGCTCACAAGAGGGGGCTTGGAGGAAAGGGTGGAATAGGGGTGGCGATAGGATGAAGGCAGAGCAGGGATGGGAAGAGGAAGGGTGGCGCAGAGCAGAGGTGGGAATTGGGGGGGGGAAGAGGTGGAATGGAGGTGGAGTGGGAAGAGGCAGGGCCTGTGGAGCTGTCTCGCCCCTGCACCCTCCGAAGGGCAGCCCTCCTCTGGGCTAGGGGTGGCGCAGGAGGAGTCGTGGGCGGGTGGTCACATGGCTGGTGCCTCCCTTGTGTCCCTCCCAGCAATCATCACTGATCCAAGGAGAACCCGAATATAGCAGTACATTTGGATTCTGTTTATCTGGAGCAGGCAATGTCTAGTTTACTATATATGCAGCTTTACTTGCAAGGATCACAACCCAAGTTTAGCAGTGACATTGAAAGGGTTTAAATTTCAGTTTTCCAGGGCACTGGAAAAGTGATTTAGATCTAAAGGAGGTCCCTATGGATTCCCCAAAGAAATAATAGGAAATTAAATAACATACAGGCAATACAGGGGGCCACTTTGAATCCCTATATAATAGGATGCCTGGCAGAGCACAACAAAGGCATGTTGGAAACATTACAGAATAAGACCCATGGGAGCCCATGAAGAAAACAGTAATTGTAACTAAAGAATGAATGCAAAACAAGCACAAAAATAAAAACGAGTAGTCATGTGGTACCTTGGAGCAGGGCTACTCAACTTGGAAGCCGCAGAGGCCACAATGATACTTCTAGAACATGGCGAGGGCCGCAACTTAAGTGTAGTTGCATATACAAGCAAATATATATGCAAATAACTTATTTTACACAATGTCCGAGCGCTCCTGGCATCTCCTCCCTGGGGGCTAGAAACGCTGATACCCTGTATCCATCTATTCCAGCTAGCCCATCTGCTTGCGTCTTTTAATGCTCACCCTGCCTGGAGCGTGTTCCCAGTACAGGCCATGTTCAAAGGATCCCACCCACAGGCATTGTGTTGAGCCCCAAACACACCGCAAACAAATAGGCTGCAGCCTGTGGGCTGTGTGTTGAGTAGCCCTGCCTTAGAGGCTAACAAAATATATAGTATCATGATCTTTCATGGGTAAGACTCATTTCATCAGATGAGTTGGAGCAGAAAAGTGGGTCTTACCCACAAAAGCACGATACTAGATATCTGTTAGTCAATAAATTGCCACAGTACTACTTTTTTTTTTTTTAATCTACAGACTAACACGGCTACCTCTCTGAGACCTTTTAAGCATAAAAGTAAGTTCAGATTCAAAGAAACTGGCTGAGAAATGTGTCACTTTGGGAAACAAGTAAGTGATTTAGGGAAAGAGTGAGGAGTTGAAGGGAATATTTATGCAATTAGTAAAAACTTTATAGATTGATGAAAGGCTTACACAAGCTGATATTGGGCATAATAATCAATAAGAGAGGAAAAGAGTGTGCTTGGTTTGATAAAACCTGGTTGTGGCAGTATAACTCAATCCAGTTTTCCCAGGGAGGAAAGAGAAAAGGTGTGCTTTTGTCCCAGGAATCTTCAAAAGGAGAATAGGCATTGAATAGTCTGTAAAAATCAACTGTAAATGACTGCAGTAGGCAGAAAGATACTCTGATTTAAATCACTGGACTATGGATAATTTAATCAAAATCTCACACACACAAAAAAGAAAAAGAAAAAAAAAAGATTTCCATTTGAACTTGACTGCCTCCAAATGTACTAGTAAAGAAAGTAGTCAGGGTATAGTTATATAAAATACAATTAAAAACAAAACAAGTGGCATTGATCAAAATACTTAAAAGAAAAAAAAATTAAATATATTTGTGTAATTAAGAAGTCAGGTTTTAAGGATCCAAAAACACACTCTTGGCTTGTAGAACCCTATTTTATGTGTCTAAAATTAATTGTCTTTTAAAAGATTCCACTAAAAATCCATTTCAATCTTCCATTTAAAGTTACAAAATCTGACAGGAACTTTTTGAGCAGCTGCCAAGGTTTGCTGTTATCTTTACTAAATTCTTTTTGTTGTTGTTGTTGTTGTTGTTTTTCCTCCTCACCCCAAACATAAGTAGCTCATGTCATCTGGGTTAGTTACCTCAATACTTTTATAAAATGCAACATCTTTTTAAATAAGGTCTCAAGGACATAGTTGTGGCTATAGCATGGATGGCTGGAATCAGGAAAGTAGGGAGTGACTATTGATCTTTTTGTAGTCATGAATCAGCAACTAAAAGAGCTGCAGCATGTGAATGGAAAATTAAACATTATACCTCTGAAGTAACAGCAAAGTACTGTTTGTGAATGGGGAGGCCACTGTTAGAGGAGCAGAAATGTTTTGAATACTGAGTCTTAAGATGGCTTTGAGTGATCAGACAATCACTTTCATGGGGTATGTACATGGAAACTTTTTATTCACGAAACAAATAGCTACATTTGATGTGAAAATTAATATGGCTATCAAGATTTCATGGCAAATAAAGGGTAAGAAATGCACTACAGAAGGAAGGTGTATTCCCATGAAGTATGCAGCATATCTCAAGGGATAAAACAAATGTAAAGACATGCTATTCAATTAAAACCGTGTAGAGACTCCAAAAAGAAGCCACAATAGGTTGTGCTTTCTTTTTCAGATGGCTGTGCACTTTGGAAGCAGAAATAGGTGAGCACCAAGAAAGATCAGTGAATAAAAGAAATGAATCTTAACCATTAACACATTTATCTAAAAGCTCTGCTTAACTGTAGTGTAAGATAAATTTCATTAGGAAGTAAAAACCTATATGGAAGTGTTCTGTAAATGGAAAAAGAATAACTGTATTAAAACTAAGTAAAATCTATAAAAGATTAAAATAACCTAGACTTGAAACAAATCCAACTAACGGCTTAGGGATAAAACAAGGAAATATTGCATAATGATTTTTAGTTTATTAATGTGCCAACTGTTATTGAATCTTCAATCACTGGCATTTGGTGAAAAGTTATTTAAAAATATTGAAAGGATTTTTTGGAAAAAAAAAAGGAAAAAGGAAACTTTTAAAATGCAGAAGCCTGTCAAAGTCAGGCAGCCACAAAGCCTGGAGGAGCCTGACTAGAGCTGAGCTTTCTGAGACTGATAGGTCACTTTGAAACAAAGCTGACATCAGGGGTGACAGGTATTGCAGGCCAGGGCATGACCTCACCCATGCTCTGTCCCAAGGCCCAGTGGCTGGGAGGGGTTCCTGTGTGCTTAGAGCTGCTGAGCCCCTCTGCTGTCACTGCCACCTGAGGGCTGCGAGGAAGAGGTGCGCACTGGTTACAGATTCCTGGCACTGGACAACTGAGAAGGCAACAATGGCTGGTCAGTTGCAGGGCATCCTGCCATCTGCAGCTGGTGGGCAACTGCAAGAAGGTCCTTTTTGTTGCCCGTTGAGGCTTGGCTACTGCAGGGTCCTCCACTGCTGCAGATTCAGTGACTTCTGCAACCTCTGTAACATAATCTTAGCTGTAATTATATTTAGTTTGAGGAGTTTAAAAATCATTGTAAGTGCTTTGAACCTGAAAATGAGCTAGAGCTCCCAAAGGCTCCTGTCTAATACTCCTGCACAGCCAGATTGTATTTCGCTTTTGGAGCTAACAGAGGTTTCCTTAATTCACTATTCTTAAAAATATTAAGTAAATTAACCCTCTTTAATCACTTAAGGATCCTTAATTCAGTCAAGACAGTAGTTCAAGAATTTAGGGCAGTTTAGAGATAGCCTTTGCTTTAAGAACAGATGGAAGTGGGGGTTCTGAAAGGAATTTTGCTTTGAAATACCCTTTTCTTGCTTATGCAAGGCTGGGCTATTTTGATTCAGAGCATTTTAATTAGTTTGGCTTTATAGCTACCTGTCAAACTCCCAACCTTTAATCTTAATTACTTTAAAAATACTGAATTGATTGGCCTCAAACATTTGGGGCTGAGAAACTACATATTGAAAATTTTAGCCCAAAAAAGTTTATGAACAAATATAAAAAGTCTGAAGGGAAGGTGGAACTCACACTGAACTAAAGTGACCTCTACAATAAACATTTCTTTGATCACAGATTATTTTGAGCTTAGTATCCAAGGAATGAAAGAAAAAGACAACTTGTGAGTAACTGTCTGCCATCTGATGTTGCACCATTTGCACCTATAATTCAATTATTTCCCTTGTCTAGAGAAGTGTTGCTAGAATTGTGAGCTTCAGAATCTCTAGGACAGTGGTTCCCAAACTTTTTGTCATCCCACTCCCCTTTTGGATTTTTGAAAAACCCTCATGCCCCCGCCTCCCCAGTAGCAGCAAAACTTATTGAGAAAAAAAAAAAAAAGGAACTGAACAGGAACTGAACAGGGCAGCAAACTTGATGGGGGTGGGAGGAGGGAGTCTGGGTCGCCTCGCGCCCCCCCCTGGAATTTCTTCACACCCCCCAGTTTGGGAACCCATGCTCTAGGGAAAGCATCAAATACAGATGTGACAGCAAAGTGTCTAAAGAAAATTCCATCCAGATAATTCTGACTTCTATCTACAGCATGTAAATAGCCCATCAACTGCTTAATTGACTTATAGTCACACCACAGCAACCTACCTCTACAGATAAATATCTGTGATCATGGTGCCTAAGTACTCACAGGACACAACAGTCTCTACCATGCTGCAGAACTATTTTAAGTTTTTCACTTAGGTTGTGTCTAGACTACATCCCTCTTTCGACAGAGGGATGTAAATTAAACACTTCAAAATTGCAAATGAAGCCAGTATTTGAATTTCCCATGCCTCATTTGCATATTCGCATCATGGCGCTCTTTCGAAAGAGCTGTGTCTAGACTTGAGGTTTCACTTTCGAAATAGCACTTTTTCGAAAGCACCATGACATGGATATGCAAATGAAGCACGGGAAATTCAAATTCCAGCTTAATTTGCAATTTCCAAGTGTCTAATTTACATCCCTCTCCCGAAAGAGGGATGTAGTCTAGACACAACCTTACTAACAAAGCTACCTCTCTGAGACTTATGAATGAAGAGACTTTTACACCTCTGGTCATTTTACACAAAATGATACTACATTAGTTATGTTAAAAGACAGGTCCACACTGTGATGGCTTTTATTGCATTTGGATAAATGTACCACTTCTGCAAATACAAAGCCATCTGTGCCTCTCTTCCTGAACTGTACAACAGAATATTTTCTTTATCACCACCACTTAAACTCTAACCCTTTGCAGAATTAAATAATAGTTACAAAAATAAGGTAAAAAACTTCAGGGGGTAGCCGAGTTAGTCTTTAAAGTGCTACCAGACTATTTGTTGGTTTTTAAGTTTATCCTGTACAGACTAACAAAACACATAGATGGTATCATGTTTTGTTAGTCTTTAAAGTGCTACCAGACTATTTGTTGTTTTTAAAAATAAGGTAATAACTCAAGACAGAGAGCGAAGAAAAGGCAATCAAATAATTTGAGATGTAGAGGAGAGATCAGTATTAGATGGGTAGTGCGATGACCAGGGCATGAGTGGTCAGACCTAGTGGTCAGAACCAGAGTCAAGCCTAATGTTCAAAGCTGGAGACAAAGTCAGGTGCTAGGCCAGGGATTAGAGTCAGAGCCAGAGTCAGAGGTAAGGCAGATCAGTGGGGCCAAAATAGTGCAGGACAGCAGGAACTGGTAGTAGACAGAGTCTGGGATGAGAGGATAGGAACCAGGAGCAATCAGAGAAGCAGGAACCAGGAACAGGCAGGAATGCTGGGCTAAGGCATCAGGTAAGCTTCTACTTGCTCAAACAACTTCCTGTTTTACTTCCTGGTTTATGTTGTTCTCATTAGACAGCTGGGGGTCTGGATGTTTCCCCAGTGTTTTGGGGCAGGGTCCTGTGCAAGCTAGACCTTCTCTGGACCTTTCCCTAGCTATTAAGTGATTTGCTGGCAGTCATGGTCTGAGTGCTGCCTGAGGACCTGTGGACCCATGTGCGAGGCCTGTGATCCATCACAGGTCAGGGGAGTAACTGGAGGACTTGACAGATACAAAGCAAGTAAAGTAGACTGGAGCAAGTCTATAGATAGAAGTTTTTAGATACAAGAAAGCCAGTTTCTAACTAGATCTTGACATTAATGGGAAGCCAGATCTGCTATTTGAGGATTAGTGTTTTGTCACCATGTTTCTTCCTTGAACATGAAATAAGCAGCAGCCTTTTGCTTATACTTCCTTGAGATGAGAGCTATGAATCAAAGCCCACACAAAAGATAGGGCTGTCAAAGTGAACTGAGATAAATCCACAGATGAGATGAGGATATCTGTGGCAGAAGTGAATCAAGACTTTTGGGTACATAATTTGAAAAGGCAGATTTGTGAATCACACGTATTTGCAAATGATCAAATATATTTACCACAAGTGTTCCTGCTCTCAGCCCCGGGTCATATGGAACTCTAAAGCTTTCTGGAAGTTTGCTGTTCTGCAGTTTTTCAAGTTTTTGTTTCAGCTGGGTGATAACTGTAATTGCAAAAAAGAAAGTCACCACTACTGGACACAAAAGTTAGAAGCAGAAAGTTACAGTTCATCAGATGATTTAAGTCTCAGGATTTGGAAGCAAGTTTCCTATTTTTAGCTACCTTTTTGAATTTGCCTATGCCTAGGACCTTCTAGCAGGTTCTCCTGGTTTGCAGATCCAAGGAGACCCTAATCCAGGGGCAAGTAAGATCCAGCTTGTCAAGCCTTTTGATCTGGTCTGTGGCTCGCCATGCCAAGACACCAAAGTGAGCTTTCTGTCTGCTGCAGCCTGAGACCGCTCAAAATGGCTAGCTGCTCCCCCTAGCCACTGCACTCTACTGGTGCAAGGGGGAGACTTCAGACACTGCCCCCACTCCCAAGCCAATCATCACAACTCCCACTGACTGGTTTCTGACCAATGGGAGCTGCGATGACTGGGAAGGCAGTGGGGACAGCGCACAAAGTCCCTCCTTGCCAGGAGCTTGCAGCATAGAGCGGTACATGGTGGGAGCCTCCAGCCATTTTGAGCAGCATGGGGCTGCAACCGGCAGTGAGCCTGCCTCAGGGTCCCCATTGGTCTGTTGGCCAGGGAGCTGCCTAAGGTAAGATCCTCCTAGCCAGAGCCTTCCTCTGGAACCCCACCTCCTTCTGCTCCCCACTTAAACACTTACCAAAATCTTGGAGTGCCCCCCTATCAAAATTATTGCACACTACCCCTGGTCTAACCAGACAGAGCATCCCTAACTATAAGTGTTCTCAGGTGTCTAACCATGGAGAGCCTGTCACAGTGATACCAGCTCTTATTATGTTACTGTAAATCTTGTGGAATTTGGTGGTTTACTTACAGTTCCAACTCCTGAACTCAGGTGATTATAGGAGAATTTCATCTTTCATTTTTTAAAAACTTTTTATCACTCATCAAAAAAGCCTGAAAACATGACCCGTGGCGCAAAACTAGAAGACATTTTAAAACACATCTCATGATTTTTAAGCCAGTCTCATTATTTTTGGACACAATGCAACTAACACTGCAACCTTGAAGATTAACCAGAGATGTAGCCTAGAGCACAGTCCCTCCAATCTGCACCTGGCCATAAACTGGGAGCTACAGATATAGTAACATTGGGCACTGCTCTAGCTCCCTCTCTGTGACCTCAAGGGCTTTCCATCAGCAGCAAGGCAGGTGCAGCTAGAGCTCCCATGTTCACAAGAGAGGGTGCAAGGAATAGTCAAAGCTAAGAGCTCAGTTACAGTATCCCCCAAACCAGGGCAACCAGGAATGGTAGCTAGGCTGCATGAGTGGCCCTTCATCTCCTCGGTAATAGGCAGCAGTCTGTGGCTCACTGGGGCTCCACCTGTGGCCTGCTGACCCCCTGGCTGCCCTCTCCCCTACACGCCTCTCATCCACTGGGGCACTGGAACCCGAGACACCCTTCTCCTCTCTCCCAGCACTTTTGGAGGAGACGTGAATCAGGTGAGGGGCAAGAAGCAGGATGTGTGGGCCTCTGACGCCCCAATAGGCATGGGAGAGGAGGGCAGCCAGGGACTCCAAGGGCCACAGGTGGCGCCGAAGTGGGTAGCATGCAGCCCGCAGGTTGCCCACCATTGCCCCAAATTGATGGCAGGAAGATCCCTCAGCCAGTCCAGGAGTGAGCAACCAACCACAACCCTCCATTCACTCCAAGGCAAGAAGCAACCAGGGCCACAGCCTTAAGGAGCCCCTAGTTACCTGGAGTCAGCCAGGGGCAAAGCAATTACTGTATTCTTAAAGAATGTTCCATATTCCATCTTTGTCAGTTTTAAATTCTAGCAAACAGAACATCAGCAGATTCTGTAAATAATGCAATGAATATGCATATATGCAAATCATCAGATTCATTCTTAGTTTCTCCAGATTTCTGCTCCTTCAGTTTAAACCAGAATAGGTAATACTGTATGCAATACACATTGTTCCATTTTAGCTAGCCCGTCATGAGCCCTCTCTGCACTATGCTGGAAATTACTCGTCTTACATATTAAACAAACAGGACACCGATTTAAAAGAAAAAGAAAATAAGACAGGGATTTCTATATGCACAAGTTCTAGCTATTCAAGTGCCCCCCCTCTCATATTAATGGAACTATTTAAATAATTATACTACAAAAGAAGAAAATTACAATGGAGACAAAGGAGCACTGCAAAATGAAGCAGCTAGACATAGCATTTATCTACACAGAATTTTAGAAATACTAGTACAGAAAATAAGTCTCAAAATCTTTGCTATAATGTTCAGTGAATTAAGAGCTACCCAAGATTTGAATAAAGCTAATGACACCTATCTTTGATACTTTTAGGAAAGAAGAGCCTAGAAAATACCAGATGACTAATGTGATACCTATTCTGGGAAAAATATCTGAGTGCAAGATAAAAGAGTCAATATGTGAACATTATAATTAGACATCTTTCCTTCAGGGAAAACTAGGATTTATTAAAATAGGCCTTCTCAAATAAATGTAATAGCTTTTGAAAATGTCATTACTGATTTACTACCTAATTTGAGCATCTGAGCAGGAAGATAACAGCTGTTATTTCGAAATAACTATCCTAGCGTCTACACAGCCATTCCGTTATTTCAAAATTAAATCAAAATAGTGGAGGACTTATTTCAAATTTGATAAACCTAATCTTACCAGGAAGAACGCCAAATTCGAAATAGCTATTTTGAAATAGGGGACCTCCAGCCTTCCCAGGGTGCCCTGGTGGCCACTCCAGCCTCAACCAAAAACACTCCACTCTCTCCCCCACTTCCCGGAGCCCTTAAAGGGGTAGACTCTGGCCAGTGTGTTTGTGCCAGCTCCAAGCCTGCCAGCAGTCACTGCGCCTGACCCAGTAGCCCCAAAACATGATCCAGCAAGCCACTGGCAGCCAGCCCTCCACTGCTCCCCAGGAGCAGTCTGCCAGCTCCAGGAGCCAGCCAGAGGCCGGAGAAGGCGGGCCCCTTCCTGGTCCAGCGTGGAGATCATGGACCTTATTCAGGTTTGGGGGGGGATGGCCCCAACGTTCATGATCTCCGCACTAGATGGAGGAATATGGCCATCTATGGCAGAATAGCTGCCAGCCTGGCCACCAAAGGCCACATGCGAACCCAGGAGCAGGTTTGCACGAAAATCAAGTTGGTTCGGCGAGACCCCCAATCTTGAGCCCTGAGCTTCCCCTCCCCCTTCTTCCCCTTGCCTCCCCCTTCCAGCTCCCGCCTCCCAGGTTTCCCCCTCCCCTCTCTCACCCTATCCTCTCTCCTCTCCCGCCTTCTTTCCCCAGTCTCAACAGAGTTTCAGTTCCCCTCCCCAGTTTTGTTAAATAAAGAGAGCTTGTGTTCATGAAAATACGTGTATTTTATTTGACATCAGGAAGGGGGGTGAGGGAGGAATGAGGCACAAGCCCCCAGTGGGGCAGACCAGGGAGGCTCTTAGTGCTCCTCAGGGTGGAAGCTCTCTCACAGGGCCTCCTGGATAATGACAGCCCCCTGATGGACCTCCCGGATGGCAGCCTGCAGAAAGTGCAGCCAGGCTCACAGCAATGTGTCCAAGAGAAGCACCAGTGTGCCCATGGGCAGCTCTGGCTCCATGTTACAGAGTGCTGTGGTGTCCTGAGTGAGGGCATCCAAAGCACACAGAGACAAAATGCTTTGCTGTCCCTCATCGAGGTAGACAAGCAAGCAGGGAAACCTGAGAACTGGCTGTCTGGGGGGGTTCCTTTAAGCACAGGCCTCCGATACCCTCAGGCAGCAGCCCCACACAGTAAGTCCTGACCCGGTGCCCTGCCAGACCTAGTTCCGGCTGACCTTAAATACGATTCAGCGTCCACTCAGTGTGGACACGCTATTTCGAAACAGCAAAAAGATATTTCAAAACACATTTTGTGTGTAGACGCATTATTTCGAAATAAGCTATTTTGAAATAACGCTGTCGTGTAGACATACGCTGAATTTCCATAAGGTACCGGATATAAAATCACATATTAAGAAACTGAATACCAACTATTTATAGTGATCAAAATAGAGATTTTGAGCTAGTTGATTTTTTTTAAAAAGGAACAGAAGTATTTATAAATAATAGGACTTCCTGGCGGATCTAGTTCAAGAACTCAGAACTGGAACTTAAAGGTTGTGTCTACATAGCAGCATTTAACTCAAAATAAGTTACACAAATTGAACTATATCAATTGCATAGCTTATTTCGAGATAACTTATTTTGAGTTTTGGTGCTGTCTACACAGCACTTATTTCGAAATAGAGCACACTTCCTCCAAATTCCCTTACTCCTCATAAAATGAGGGTTACAGGATGGAGTAAGAAGTCCTCCAGCTTGACAGTATTTTGACATTATGTCTAAATAACTGACAGCTGTGTAGACGCGGACTAAGTTATTTCAAAATAAAGCTAGTTATTTTGAAATAATGTAGAAATAGCCAAAGAGAGGAAACAATTACATAGATATTTATTTTGAAGAGTTAGGCTATGTCTAGACTATGGAGTTTTTCTGGGATATCCCCGAAAAACTTCACCGTGTCCAGTGTCTGCTCTTCTGACATTTTTTGCGAAGGGCAAACGCACTCTTTCGGAAGCCCTGTCTTCCTTCTCCCACAAGAATGAAGGGCTCTTCTGAAAGAGGAGGTTTTTCCAAAATTTGGCGCAGTGTGGAAGGGCCAAATTCAGAAAAGCATCTTCTGACAAAACTATCGGAAAAAGGCATGTAAATTGCGGAAAGCAACTCGCGTACCTTTTGCTGAAAAAAGCAGCAGTCTAGACATAGCCTTAGCATATAGCAAAGCAAGTATAAGATTCAAGTACGTTTCCCTTGTAGGAAAAAAATGTGGATGTAAATAATAGGGTTCTGACATTAAAAAAAGAGGGAAATATTTGCATATGTAACCATGATGATATTGCACCTGGAATACTATGAACCTAAATGAGGGAAAATAAAAAAGACTAAACAAAAGTACTGAGAAAAGGGGGGAGGGAGAAGAGATACAAAAATTATGGGATATGATTAAAAGACTGATAAGACCAGAAAAAGAGAAGACATGATCCAACACAATCAAACTGACAACATAAATAAAGGAGGTCAATGAAGATGGTGGGGAAAAGGAGCAACAGGCTGAAGTTAAAGGAAGAAAAAATTGTGAGTAACAGGAAATATTTCTTAAACAAAAAAGCACAACTAGGCACTGACATGCTTTCAAATGTAGTGGTTACAGCAACATATCACATTTTCAAAAACAAGTTAGATAAATCATTAGTGGAACAGTCAGTCATGTGAGTACATCTGAAAGATGCAGAGCGGTCACACTCAATCACCCATGTACTCTTTTCAGGTCCTATTTAAGGATGTTAAGTGTCGGAGCAAAATGCAGGACAATGTAGCACTTTAAATTAATTGTATCCTTTGGTATATATGGTTGTGACTACTTTCTTCCACTATTTGATCTGAGGAAGTGGGTCTGGCCCACGAAAGCTCATCATCTAATAAACCATCTTGTTAGTCTTTAAAGTGCTACATTGTCCTGCATTTTGCTTCAACTACCCCAGACTAACACGGCTACATTTCTATCGTTAAGTGTCGGGTAATTGATGCATTTTTGATATGGTAGTCAATTAGGCAGCACTGCCCCTTTGAAACGCTGTGGCAGTGTTTCAAAGGAGCAGCCCACACAGCTGATCCTGGGCTCTGTGCTGCGCTGCCCCTTTGAAACGCAGCGATGGTGCTGCACCGCTAATCCCGGGCTCCGCACGGCGCTGATCCTTTGAAATGCTGCTGCAAGCTGAATATTTTATTTGCTTATTGACATCCACAACTTATGTAGCTATTTAGAACAATTAATTGTGATGCTCAGTAGCAAAGTAATTTACTCTCATGGATATTACAGAAAAACAGTACTGTTTGCAGCTTTAGTTTTACTACACACGGAGCAAAAAGACACATACATTACATAACAAAGGAAGCAATACCTATGAATAAATACCTTGAGCGGTGACATCGTACTTTTCAGCAGAAACTGATTTTATATCCATTGTGACTTTATGCAGCAACTTAATTATCTGAACCTGTTTCATGAAATCATGTAGCATGGCTTTTCCACAGCCCCTAAGATAGGCTTCTAGGATCACAGCAAACCGCTGCTGGTAGTGCATGGACTGAGCAATCTCACTTCTTAAAAACCAAAATAAAAAGTGACCGATTCTTTTGTTCTAAAGGCAGAGAAAAGGCTAGAATTAATATACATGCCATTCTCTTGAGAAACAGTGCATTCTAACAATGCCTGTAACTTCAATGTTACTTTAATGCTGAAGTACTTACTCTCAAACCACGTTTTAGTAGAAATCTGGCCAGTGCGCTGTCATGATAGGGTTCAAACTTCACAGCCTAAAAATGCATATAAAAACAAAAAATATATACATTTTATTTTCAATATTTATAATCCTTGTTTCACCTTCTTATAAGTACAATTTACAGATGACATCAACAGAATAGAGCTCTGGCAGAGGAAAAATGATATGGCAAAGAACAGGTCTTCAACGTAAAAAGTGCTGTGATCCCTGCATTCTAGGATGCTGTGCTCGCTACTTTTTAGAGACATTATTATTGTGACAGATGATTAACAAACAAAAGACACCTTGTGGGGGAGCCTGGACAGCCCTGCCTTGACAATAAATGGTAATGTCTTCCTTGATCACAGTGTAGATCTCTAAAAATCAAAACCCAGGCCTGTCTCAAGACTGGTGCACATACGCACGCAGGCACGGTTTGAGAGGCAGGAATGTTTTGCATAACAATGCAGATTAAGCATGGTACAGATAGACCACCTCAAGAACACATGACAAGCAACCTTGTACTGGTACTTCTGTTTCTGACAAGCAAAAATGGCAGATGCAGTCATACAACTATCAACTATGCATATCGTTTTAGGAAACATCCTAGGTAGAAGGATATACCCCAAATAGGGGCATTGGGCATCTTATACAGTAAGTAATCAATTGGTAAATCTTATTAGAACAACCAAGTCTCGCTTTACTATAAAATGGGCTTAATAAAAACAATCAATGAGAGGGAATGGGTACGACTGACCCACAGGTCCTGCTCGATGTAGAAGTAAATAGGCTCTTCACACCTGCGACCCAGTGCATGGCGTTCCGACGCATGGGAATCAAAGGAACCATGACCTTTTGCTTGGTACTATAGGTAGCATATGCGTGAAGTGTAAGTGAACAAGGCTTTATTATTGTATTATACTAGCTCTTCTATTAATTGCTTTTGCATTGCTTTGCGCTGTATTTATTGCTTCAGAATTTATAATATTTAAGGTTTAATTGTATAGTAGTTGTTTTTAAGGCTTGTAAAACGTAAACAACTGTACTAACTGCTTAAAGCTTGCAATAAATAAGAAAGTGGTTAAATTTCCCTGGAGTGTCCTGGTTTCCCTTGGATCTAAAATAAATCGAACCACATGACACACCTGGAGAAGTAGACATCCAGGCTAAGTTAACACTCATGACTAGTGGAGAAGTACAGTGACAGCACTAAGACATTAAGATGAGGAGTCCCCAAAACAGATAACACAAAACATCCCTTTGTTGCAATCAGGAGATGTGATTGCAGCATATGGGGCATACTTGAACTAGCTGTTCTAGATTGCTCACTAAAAATAGCAAACTTGCAGCAACATGGACCAACTGCTTGAGTGCATACCCAGAGTTCTGGGTGGGCTTGTATTCTTGTGAGTAGCCCGAGTCACCGCTCATACTGCTGTGGCTTTACTGTTCTTTTTAGCAAGCAAGCTAGCTAGATCAAAGTTAGCTCAGCTATGCCCACATGTGCTGTAATCACACCTCCCAATAGCTGTGTAGACCCCCAAATGCTGTGTTTTGATTCGCTCAGACAATGGAGCAATCTGTTTCAGCCAATCATAGAGCAGTTTATTCATCATCATACTGTATTTTAATGTATTTTAAAAAAACTAATTACTAATTGCCAAAACTCAAATTTCAAACAAACTAATCATTAATATCTAAGGTTCAGGCAATAAGCAATCTGATTCACTGATACCAACAGCAATAACCACAACAAGATGAGCAATAATAGGTTACTAGTATATGCCTCAAATATATACCTCATGCTTTCTACAACCCAGACAATACACCAATATGCAATAATCTCCTCTAACACGCCCAGTAATGGCTTATTGCCTTTAAGAGTGTGAGACTCATTAATACAGGTTGAACCTCCCTGGTCTGGCACCCTCGAGATCTGAGTGGTCCCGAACAACGGAATTTGCCAGACCAGGGGAAGTCAGGCAACTGTGCTCTCCTGGGGCTCCCCTCCTGGCTGCTACCCCAGGAGAACCCGGAGGCCTGACCTCCTGCAGCCCACTTGCCTGGTTTTGCTGCCCCTAGCCCTCTCATGGGGCTCTGCTGCGGGGGTTTCCCGACCCCGCATGGGGCGGCAGCTGCTCCCAGGGTTCCGCAGCCCTGCGCAAGGCAGCAGCTGCTCCAAGGGTTCCTCAGCCCCGCGTGGGATGGCAGCTGCTCCCAGGGATCCCTGCCCCCCGCCTCTTGGCCCCGCACAAGGCAGCAGCCACTCTTGGGGCTCCCTGCCCCTGGAGCCCCACAGGATGGAAGTGTCTCCCAGAGCTCTCTACCCCCAGGTCATTGATCCTGTGGGCTGCCACTGACCATACTAGCTCTGCTCCTTGCTGCTCTCAACCTCTGTGAACAGAGCTCTCTGGTCTAGCAACATCTGTAGTCCTGCCGGATCATGGATATTGCCAGACCACAGAGTCCCAGATGAGAGAGGTTCAACCGGCGCTACATTTCACTCGGGAAGAAGGTGGAGTTATGCAATATATCCTTTTCACTGGGAAAAGCAGTTCCTAATAGAAAGATATGAAAAACTGTAAGGAAAGACTCTGTACATCTATTTTGAACTATTTTTAATACATATTTATTAACTAAATTTTTCTCAAATCAAGTTTTTAAAGCATTTCTGAACATGGGCATCCCTTTTCCCTTCCCCCAGAACCTGAGTGTATTTCAACAGCAGTTGGTGAGCCAGAAACTATGCAGTGTTCCCTGTAAGTTGTGTGCTCACTCAAGAGAGAGTCAAATGCTGGCCTCCTGATGAGCCTAGTACCCACCCTAGGCAGACTTTTTATTTCTATGGATGGTGCATATTCGCATATGCCTCGGTGCACATAAAACAATTATTCAGCACATGGATGGAACAGATTAGAGGGAATAGTGATGCCAACTTTCAGTTTCTACTGACAAAAAGAGAACTGGGTCTTGAATTTAATTATTCCCCTGAAGGCTGAGTTGAAAGGGGTCACTGAGTTATTGCCTGTAAAGTGGCTAGCACACCTTTGAGCAATGCAAAGAAAAGTCTTGCACTTAACTTTATAGTCTTTATAATGACCCATCTCCTAGACAGAAAGGAAAGTAAAACTACTGGTGATGGGGATGGCACAAAAAGCCCCTGTGGGGAGAACCAGCGAGCACACAGAGATCCTGATATGGAGATTAAAGGGAGGACATACAAAGACCTTGAATGGAAAAGAATGGAGGAACCTGATATGGGGGAATGAGTGAGGTAGGATGGGGACTGCAGGGATATGGGAAAGTGAAATAGAGGGGTATGGGAAAGTGACACGCAGGGAGCATGTGGGGAGAACAGAGGGATTTACTTGATCTACAGAAGCAATAAAGCATGTCTGTCTCAATATTTAGACCAGGGCTACTCAACATGAGTCCTGTTGGCCTGTATGTTTGTAGTCTGTGGTGCAGTTTGGGTTTACGCGGGGCTCAACACATGACCTGTAGGTGAGATCCTTTGAACATGATCTCCACTGGGAACATGCTCCACAACAGTGAGGCGCCTCCCCGGAAGGGGAGGGCAGGGGGTGAGCACTGAATGATGCAAGCAGACAGGCTGGCTGAAACAGATGGCTACAGGGTGTTGGCATTTCTGGCCCCTACGGAGGAGGTGCCAGGAGCGCCGGGGCATTGTGGGAAGTGTTTTGTATTCCTGCCTGTCAGTGTGAAATAAGCTATTTGCATATATATTTGCATGTATATGCAACCACACTTAGGTTGTGACCCTTGGCATGTACTGTGAGTATCATTGTGGCCCCTGGGGCTTCCAAAGTTGAGTAGCTCAGAGTTCGACTATAACAGCTCAAGACTATAGCAGTCTGCTCTCTGATTAGAAGTTGCACAGCACCATCATCAGGAAAGTTTGCCAAGATAATGGGTCTAATCACAAGGTTGCACGGGAGCAGCAGACATGCAGCTGCTATGCTGGATAATACCTGGCATGCTCCCACTTCGAAATTTAAAATCATTTTTGTTAGCTCACCTAGTCTTGTTCCAGTGATAAGTGAAGCTTCTAGAGATTTGAAAAACAGACCCAGAGACTCACTTTTTCCGACAGCTGATTAAAATGGCAGGATTCCACAGAATTGTGTGATTATTATATTTTTAAAGTTTGAGAGCACCATATTCAATGAAAAAGTTACTAACCACAGGCAAAAACTATTTCTCAAATATACGGATAATTTTCTTTTTTCAAAATATTGTAAACTATCAAGACAAATTATTAAACTATGTGATCTGTACCAAACACCAGCCAAACTGATTTTTTTTATTTGAAAAGGAAAGGGTTCATTTTGGTTGCAAGGTATCTCTGAATAGCATTTAAAATAGCATTGTTGACAGTAAACCATAGCTGAATAATTACATATTGCTACAATATTAAACAAAAAAAAATGAACAGAACTTAACATGCAACCATACTTTAAATTAAGTTACAATGTTAGACAAAATCCTTCAGATAAAATGTTTTCTGTTGTGTCTAAAAGAAAATGTTTGCATGCCAAGAAACTAGAATTTGGTAATTCAAAGAACCTAAATCTCAGAAAGTCTGGAAACATTTAAGTTCCAACACATACCTTTTCCCCATTGATCCTGTTACTGGTGGAAGAACCCCACTAATTTCCATATAAAAGAAAATCAGTCTTCCTCACTGGTATTTGATGTACAAAAGGATAGCATTTTGTTGTGTAATAATATAATCTTCACCCCTCCTGTCATTTTATATCAAGCGCAAGGAGAATTTGAGACCTTTCTTACAAGGCTGTATAGACTTTAGAGCATGGAACTTTTGTTCAGGTGAATTTGAAAAAAACATAATTTGGTTTCTGACTGCTAAAGTGAGTGTGAATAAGGTAGAATTGGAATTTCTTGATCATGGTGGGGAGCAGTTCAAAAGGCTTTTATGAATCATATGCGAAAGGTAACACTGTATATAAGATGAGGTGGCCTCTTAACTGTTCTGTCAGGGTATCCACAGGCTGGATGCGGTTCACCATGGTTATAGTCTCTGGCAAGCTGCCAGTGCGTTATTTACCTGCATCTCCACAGGTACGGCCACTTGAAGTTCCCATTCACTGCAAATTGCTGTTCCCAGTCCACCCCACTTCCTGAAACTCCCAGTAGCCAGGAATGGTGATCCATGGTGAATGGGAGCTTTGAGGGGCTGTATCTTTAGAGGTGCGGGTAAATACAGTGCCAGCAGCCTGCCAAGGGTTAACCCCAGGGAACCATGTCCGGCTTACTGCCCACATGTGAACTAGAAGAAGCTCCAGTCTTCACTTTCCAGCAAAACCTTCCAGGTCCTAAGCTAGCATATAAACTTTGCTCTACTATAATGAGGGACTGTACTTGAAAAGTTAGATGAGAGAAGTTTGTCAGGGGAACAGGAACAGAGTTAAGGTTGGAATCAAGTATTTCCATAGACTTTAAAATTTGAGGTTTTTTGAACTACAATATCCTGATTTCTTCATTCTCAAACCGTCATCGTTCTTAAAAAAAGCGCCCATCTTTCTAATATTGTTTTACATTAAACTATTGTGTATTCTATAATTTATTAAAAGTTTTATACCAGCTTTTTTATTTTGTTTTGAAAAGGAACTAAAAATGCTACAGTTGTTTATTTCTTCCTAAAATTCTTTTAGAAAAACAAAGACAAAAAATCATAGCATTTGTATTGCACGCACTTGTGTGTCTTCCAGCCTGCATATTAACTGAGCCCCTAACTTGGGTGCAAAAACATGTTAAAATAAACAAATAATTGATTTGTCTCTAAGATCAACTATCTTAAGGGAGAGTAGACAAAGTAGCAGTTACATTGGAGGTCAGACTGCACAGAGTGTTAACTTTTGGCCTTAACATTTTCAAATCTTGAATTACATACATCCAGTCTGGGGAGCCCAACCTCCAGACAAGTAAAGATGATGCTGGCAAGTACACACAGGCTTTGTCAGAAGCACCACTCCTGCAAATTTGAAAGCTCCAACTTCACTGTCTTAGGCATCAGCAACTACCAGTCTGAACCTGTGCATCTTACAAGGCCCACTGACCCCTTGTTACTGAAGAACTTGTTCAAAGATTCCTTGGTGTCTAGTTGTCTCTGCTGCTGTGGAATGTATAACCTTTACAAAGAAAGAAAGAGAGAGAGCTACCTGGTATGGAAAGGTACAGAATAGACTAGGACCAGAATTGCTGGATATACATTTACACTATATAAAGTTTCATCCTAGCATTTTTACTTTTGTTTTGAAAAGAAACTAAAAATGCCTCAGTTGTTTATTCCTTCCTAAAATCTGCCCTCCAGTCTGGAAGTGATGATACAGTGTTCCCACCCCAAAACAAACTATTGCGAAACCTCCCTTTTCAAATTCCGATCCTCTAAAATGCTGTGTCATATAAATGAGCTCAAGCTTTCAGCAACAACCAAAGTGCCGGCTACCAGCAGACCACATGTGAGATATTTCAAGCAAACTGGATTATAATTCACATTCCATTAAAACCTTGATTTTGACTCTTCTATGAATGAAGAAATCCTACCTATGAAGTCAGTACCATGGTTCCTTGTCATGTCTTTTATTTATGTATTTTTATTTTACTGTTTTATACTCTTTTACATTTTAGGGAGAAATTTAGTATTTGTGACAGTAAATGACTGATAGTATTGACAGATAAAATGAATGCAAAGAAGTATGAAAGATTCTTCACACAACTCTGCAAGCAGACTCTAAACACAACTCAAAACTTTTGAGTCAGACCTTATCTAAACTAGCATTTTTCTTTAAAAATTGAATTGTTCCAACACTGGAAACCATAGCAAGGGCACTTGTACTGGTGTTTCAGTCACAAAGTGTGAAGCTGAATGCAGGTTAAAGTTGAAGACATGTATCTTCATTAAATCCTGAGAATTGCTCTGACCAGATAGCTGTCTTGCTTCCACCCAAACTCTCTGCATTCTTCCTGTTAATAAAAGCCCCTTTAGGGAACAGACTCTGATGCAATTACACTTGTGCTTTAACTATCTGTGATCTACACCAGTGTTTCTCAACCTTTTTTATATAAAGTACCCCTGTCTCAAAAAAAAAAAAAAAAAAAAAAAAATTTAAGTACCTCCACTACCTACAGTTTTCAGACACAAACATTTTTTCTACTATTGCAAGAATTTGTTTAAACAACTTAATTGTAGCCAGGCGGACAATGACATTTTTGGGTGCAAAAAGTACACAAATAATAAAACGCTATAACACTTAAAACAAAAATTCAGTTTTCTCTTAGTTTCAGTTGAGTTGACATATCCCCCAGACTTCTCTCAAGTACCCCTAAGGGTACTTGTATCACTGGTTGAGAAACACTGATCTAGACCTGCTTTGAGCAGCAATACAAAACCCAGTGGCTAAGAGGTGCTTTCATCGGTGCTCCCTCTGAGGTGTGCGCCTGCGCACAAAAAATTCTGAGGCCACTCACCGCCTTTGCAGCGCAGCGCAGCAGCACTCATCTTCCTGCTGGACATGGAAGGTGAGTGGCGTGGTTGCTCCCATTGCTGGGGGTGCACGGTGGCTAGGGCCGTGTTGTGAGGCAGCTGCTCTGGCTGCTGCTGGGGCTGAAGCCATGTTGGGAGGCGGCTGCCACCAGGGCTGAGGCCATGTGCTAGGGACTGGGGCCTTGGGCTGGGAGGAGGCTGCTGCCACCCGAGATTAGGGCCTTGGGCCTGGAGAGCAGCTGCAGCTACTGGGGATTGGGGCCATGGGGCTGGTGAACAGCTGCTGCCGCCAGAGATTGGGGCCATGGGGCTAGTGGGTGGCTGCTGGGGATTGGGGCTGTCGAGCAGCTGCTGCCACTGGGATGTTTGGTTGTTTTTGCCTGGCTCAGGGTGGTTTATTGGCCTGGCCTCTGGCCAGAAAGACCCAACAGCAGACGGTTGGGGGGAATGCAGCCATTCTGCACTGTCTGGAGGAGGCTGTGGGTGAGGCAGGATGTTCAAACCCACTTGTCCATATCAGTGGGGTCAATATTCCAGCGTAGGGCCCATGGTCTCGCACATCTTCCCCGGGAGGCACCCCCACTATTGGCTGTCACTTCCCCCACCATGTGGAAAACCAAAGAGCTGTCCCATGCTGCAGCCAATGGTGTAGTACAACCTTCCTTCCCCAAATCCCCAGGCCCTTTGGCTCCAGGCAGCCACTCAGGCTGGAGTGAGAGTCACCAGGAGGGGCTGAGAGGCAGCTTTCCCACAGCCCATTGCATTAGACTGGGCAGGGATTCTCCCTGGGCTCTAGCACCCACCACCTGAGAAGAGACAAGGGGCCCAGTGCTGCTGAGATGCTTGTTCCTAGGGTCCAGCCCAAAGTCTGACCTAGCTCCCTGGGACCTGGTTGCAGGCGGAAAGTGGCTGTAATGGAATCAAAGGGAGCCAGAGCTGCTGCTGTTCTCCTCTTGCTACTCGCATGAGAGCCTGGTGGGGACTGCTCAGTGTTCACGGGGGGGGGAGGGAGGGGGTTGAGGCAGCTGAAGGAAGGAAGGAGCAGTGGGGGTTGGGAGAGGAGATGGGGGGGCCTAGCTGTGTAACAGGGCAGAAAATGAGGCAGGAGCTAATCTGCAGAGTAAGTGGGGCTTTCTTCCATAGCTATTATATATATATATATATGTTAGTAACTGGTGGGTGCCACAGTAGCACACATGACATCAATATTGGTGTACAAGACAAAACTCACTCCGTTCAGCCACAGTAGTACACATGACATCAATATTGGTGTACAAGACAAAACTCACTCCGTTCATGGATGGAAATCTTAGAGGGAACACTGGCTTTCATCATTAGAACTCACCTAGTGGTAAGGTGACTGTGGGAAATCTGAAGAAGACTGTTAGTAAAGGCATGAATGGTAACAAAGGTATATGTATTAAGAATGTTATTTAATTCTTTTTACTAGCACTGGTTTGATTCATAATGAA